>NC_133330.1:139564999-139864999 GCF_042186555.1 Aquarana catesbeiana | reverse complement strand
GTAGTCCCATTGCGTATGCGCGAGCATCACAACGTCGTGAGGTCACACACCAAGTCCAAAACCACCATCTTGAAAAGTCCCTCCCACATGGGACAGACCAGCCAGACAGTGGAAATAAACACCAAGGCCTGGAGGCAATGTCAGATGGGGCCAAACCGCCACACACCAAATGATCATCACAGGCCATGGCATCACACGGGTGACCTAGGCCAACTACAATAGGCAAAAAGGTGACCAAATCCCAAAACAAGAGCCCAATGAAAGGGGGCCCTACTCCTCTAAGGGGGCCGGGGAAATCCCCAAAACAAACGGAACTAGAGGGGAAGGGGATAAAATAAAAAAACAGGGAACTAAGGCAAGGGAGATATGGTGCCCAATAGGCCTATGTGAAACAACGAGGACCCTTCCACCAGGGGGACATCCCCCACATCCGTACAATCCCCTAATAAGCGGACAGGGCACTACCCCCAATCAGCTCCACCAATTCAAAGACAGTGACAGAGAATCAAAATTTACAAATATACCTGCACACCATTGACCATCGATGAGAGACCAATGCCATAATGGGTCAAACAAGAACTGCATGGTATTAAGAATATAAAGAAAATAAATTAGTCTAACAACAAACAATAGTGTTTACCAATAAGAACAGCAATGGAAAGATAATAAGCGGGGAGGGGATAGTCAAAAACAGAACAACATTAAGGCTTCATTAAGGCCAGGATATTTTGTAGCGGATAGTTGATAAATCAATCTGGCCTCACGTTGTAATAGATTTTTATTAATGTTTCCCCCTCTTTCATGGGGAGGAACAGGGGCGTTGCTAGGTCTACAAAAGATCTGGCGCTAGAGCCCATAGCAGCAAAGTAAAGAAAGTCATACGCTTGGGCGGGCATACACATATATATAATATACATGTGTGTGTGTGTGTATATATATATATATCATATTGTTACATATCCTCGTGTGGATCCCATGGTTTGTTATTATTAATTGATTGGAAGCCCCTGAGCCCCCCTCATTACATCAGGTGCCCCCAGGTGTCCCCTCATCCTAGTCCTCAGGTGTCCTTGCTGGGTGCTGTGTTCTGCCCACATCCTAGTCCTCTGGTCTCCTTGATGGGCAGAGCACAGCACTCTACAGGGAGACCAGAGGATTAGGATGTGGGCAGAACACAGCACTCTGCAGGGAGACCAGAGGATTAGGATGTGGGCAGAACACAGCACTCTACAGGGAGATCAGAGGATTAGGATGTGGGTAGAACACAGCACTCTGCAGGGAGACCAGAGTATTAGGATGTGGGCAGAACACAGCACCCAGCAGGGAGACCAGAGGATTAGGATGTGGGCAGAACAGAGCACTCTACAGGGAGACCAGGGGATTAGGATGTGGGCAGAACAGAGCACTTTACAGGGAGACCAGAGGATTAGGATGTGGGCAGAACACAGCACTCAGCAGAGAGACCAGAGGATTAGGATGTGGGCGGAACACAGCACCCGGCAGGGAGACCAGAGGATTAGGATGTGGACAGAACACAGCACTCTGCAGAGAGACCAGAGGATTAGGATGTGGGCAGAACACAGCACCCAACAGGGAGACCAGAGGATTAGGATGTGGGCAGAACACAGCATTCTACAGGGAGACCAGAGGATTAGGATGTGGGCAGAACACAGCACCCAGCAGGGAGACCAGAGGATTAGGATATGGGCAAAACAGAGCACTCTACAGGGAGATTAGAGGATTAGGGTGTGGGCAGAACACAGCACTCTGCAGAGAGACCAGAGGATAAGGATGTGGGCGGAACACAGCACCCGGCAGGGAGACCAGAGGATTAGGATGTGGGCAGAACACAGCACTCTGCAGAGAGACCAGAGGATTAGGATGTGGGCAGAACACAGCACCCAGCAGGGAGACCAGAGGATTAGGATGTGGGCAGAACACATCACTCTACAGGGAGATCAGGGGATTAGGATGTTGGCAGAACACAGCACTCTGCAGAGAAACCAGAGGATTAGGATGTGGGCAGAATACAGCACCCAGCAGGGAGACCAGAGGATTAGGATGTGGGCAGAACACAGCACTCTACAGGGAGATCAGAGGATTAGGATGTGGGCAGAACACATCACTCTGCAGAGAGACCAGAGGATTAGGATGTGAGCAGAACACAGCACCCAGCAGGGAGACCAGAGGATTAGGATGTGGGCAGAACATAGCACTCAGCAGGGAGACCAGAGGATTAGGATGTGGGCAGAACACAGCACTCTACAGGGAGACCAGAGGATTAGGATGTGGGCAGAACACAGCACCCAGCAGGGAGACCAGAGGATTAGGATGTGGGCAGAACACAGCACTCTACAGGGAGATCAGGGGATTAGGATGAGGGTAGAACATAGCACTCTGCATAGAGACCAGAGGATTAGGATGTGGGCAGAATACAGCACCCAGCAGGGAGACCAGAGGATTAGGATTAGAATGTGAGCAGAACACATCACTCTACAGGGAGGTTAGAGGATTAGGATGTGGGCAGAACACATCACTCTGCAGAGAGACCAGAGGATTAGGATGTGGGCAGAACACAGCACCCAGCAGAGAGACCAGAGGATTAGGATGTGGGCAGAACACATCACTCTACAGGGAGACCAGAGGATTAGGATGTGGGCAGAACACAGCACTCTACAGGGAGATCAGAGGATTAGGATGTGGGCAGAACACATCACTCCGCAGAGAGATCAGAGGATTAGGATGTGGACAGAACATAGCACCTAGTTATTCCCTAATCTATTGCCAGTCATGGTGGAGTGTGATTTCATTTTGCAGATATCCCACACATCAGTGAATTCTGCATTCAGATATTTCACCATATCTACCCCTGCTATAAACATACACAATACAGAGTGCACCTTTTCTGCCTGCCATCTGACACCTCTGTTACTTCAGTGTTTACACAAGCCTTGTAAAAGATTATTGCGGGGGGGTGCTTGGGGAAGAATTATGATCACTCACGGATCCTTAATAGTCAGATATTGACCACGCATCACTTCCCTGCAGTCCCACGCTGACACACTGAGCCTTGTCGGTTCTCTGCCACCCCCTGCAGGCTGGAGGGAGGAGAGCACACACTCTCCTCTCCAGCTATCTTACCACACTCAAGCTGACAGGTGGCAAACCTAGACTCGGGGCTAGCCTATAGGCACCAGATTAGGGGCTCCAGCCTCAATAGCCACCTGCTAGTGACGCATATAGGAGGAATATGATCAAGCGCAAAGAAATAGACCATGGATAAATCGAAACCATGGTGTAGGCCAATATGTCTAATTATAGGAGTTTCCATCCTCTTTTTCCTAATCAGAGATATATGGAATCATCCTATATCCCCTCCCCTTTTATCTTTCTTTGCCATTGCTGTTCTTATTGGCAAACACCATTGTTTGTTGTTAGACTCATTTATTTTCTTTATATTCTTAATACCATGTAGTTCTTGTTTGACCCATTATGGCATTGGTCTCTCATCATTGGTCAATGGTGTGCAGGTATATTTGTGAATTGTGATTTTCTGTCACTGTGTCACTGTCTTTGAATTGGTGGAGCTGATTAGGTCATCACTGTTGCACACTAGCCCTGATGAGTTTTACCAATGCCGCGATTTTGGTCGTTTGGGATGCTATATGCATCTCAACTATATAGTATGCATCATATATATATTTCATTCAGTTTGTGAAACATTTTGAGCCTACAGGCATTTATATAGCTCTATTTATATGCATTTATTGTGTATTATCATGTTGTGAAAATCTTTTATATTTGTTTGCTCAGTTTTGAGTGTAACTTGTGTAGTGCTGACAACCTTTGTTTCTAGCTCTATGTGTATTATACAGTACATAGGTTGTGTTAGTGCCATCTTGTGGACAATTGAGAAAGTACAATACGTTTACGTTTCATGATTAAATAAAAAGACATGGAAGTGATTCATTGTTTACTTCGGAACTTTAGCTCTGACCCACCCACAATGCTCCTGGACAAGGTGAGAACTGAACTGCATTGTGGGAGGATATAAAAGCATAAGGAGTGGCCATCTTAGGTCTCTTGTTCCTGAGACACGTGGCCTGCCAGCAGAACCCTGTGGGTGTGTGTGTCCTACAGGGTTACGGCCTACTTTACGAAGGAGCGGAGCAGCTGCAAGGATCCTGCCATCGCATCACAGCGTGCTGGCGCAGCCAAAGTGATCGTTCCGGAGACCCGTGGGGAGATAACAGAGGACTCCTGGTCGCTTGTGAACGGAACGGTGTGACCACGTGGTGGTGTCTCGATACGGACTGAGAACTGCTGAAACGGAGACATCCATCTGCCCAGATCTCGTGTGGTGAGAGGGTTAACACCCAGAAGTTTGTTTAACTATTACATACACAGCTAGAACTGTCACAGAGTGTCGCTGGGACTGATAGTCCCACGGAACAAGTGAAGTTGGAGAACTTTACACCTGAATAGACTTCAGTATTCAAGAACAGATGCTAGATGCTTGTTTCTTCATATAAGAACACTTAGTCACTCTGTTGGATTACAGTTGTTTTAGTGTGATACATTACGCTACGCAACACCCAGGAGGAACCCTTTGAGGATTACAATGATAAAAGCTAGTGAAGACTGAAGACGTCAGAACTACCTTTTCATTGCAGGGCCCTGCATTTAGTTACAAAGGATAGTGACTTTAAGGTCTAGAGCAGGGGGAGCTCCCTGGTACAATTATATATAAATACATATATTTGTGTCTGTTACTGATTGTCATAATCATTTCTTATACTGTTACACTACGTTGGTGTGATAGTATAGTCATTGTAATAATTCTTTATATAAATATATTATTTACCCAAAGAAAGAAGTTATTTTTGGTTATTACTGAAGTTTGTGTGCAGTGTTGTCATTTCTCCTGCAGGTGGAGCTACCAGCCCCCAGGCAGAGGTAACTATAACTGTAAGTGCATATTGTGGGTTAACCACTTGCTGACCGCCTCACGACGATATACGTTGGCAGAATGGCACGGGCAGGCAGAATCACGTACCTGTACGTGATCTGCCTCCCGCGGGCGAGGGGTCCGATCAGACCCCCCCGGTGCCCGAGGAGGCCGGCATTTCTTCGCGGGCGATGAGAGGTGAGGGGGAGGCCATCCATTCGTGGCCACCCCCTCCCGATCGCTCCCGGCAAATGAAAATCCTTCCTCTGCCTCTGTAATGTAAACAAAGGGAGAGGAAGTGATGTCATCCCTCCTCGAGCCGGTCTTTTCGTTCCGGCGCCGAGGAGAGAAGACATCAATGTAAGTTACACCAACACTAACAGTAGAACACACTAGGCACACTTTTCACCCCCCATCACCCCCCGATCACCCCCTGATCACCCCCCCTACCCCCTGTCACACTGACACCAATAGCAGTTTTTTTTTTTTGCATTGGTGTCAGTTTGTGACAGTTATAAGTGTTAGGGTAGTTAGGGTTAGCCCCCTTTAGGTCTGGGGTACCCCCCTTTAGGTCCAGGGTACCCCCCCTAACCCCCCTTAATAAAGGTTAACCCCTTGATCACCCCCCGTCGCCAGTGTCACTAAGCGACCGTTTTTCTGATTGCTGTATTAGTGACACAGGTGACGCTAGTTAGGGAGGTAAGTATATAGGTTCGCTGTCAGTGTTTTATAGCGACAGGGACCCCCATATACTACCTACTAAAGGTTTTAACCCCCTGATTGCCCCCTAGTTAACCCTTTCACCAGCGATCACCATATAAGTGTTACGGGTGACGCTGGTTAGTTAGTTTGTTTTTTATAGTTTATTATAGTTTTAGGGCACCCGCCGTTTATTACCTTATAAAGGTTTAACCCCCTAATTGCCCGACGGTGATATAAGATAAGTTTTTAGGGTCAGATAAGGTCTGCGTCGCCCCAGGCAGTGTCAGTTTAGCGCCAGTACCGCTAACACCCACGCAGCATACACCTCCCTTAGTGCTATAGTATCTGAACGGATCGATATCTGATCCAATCAGATCTATACTAGCATTCCCAGCAGTTTAGGGTTCCCAAAAACGCAATGTTAGCGGGATCAGCCCAGATACCTGCTAGCACCTGTGTTTTGCCCCTTGGCCCTGCCCTGCCCAGCCCACCCAAGTGCAGTATCGATCACTGACACTTACAAAACACTAAGCACACATAACTGCAGCGTTTGCAGAGTCAGGCCTGATCCCTGCGATCGCTAACAGTTTTTTGGTAGCGTTTTGAATCAGTCGCTAACAGTCAGGAGCTTTTTTGAGTCTCACTAGTGTACCCCTAAATTTAGAGCCCAAAATGGCAAATCGAAGGTACACTAGTGAAGAGGCCTACACGTTTCTGAGCATGACAGATAGTAAAGAGGAAGTCACTCATCTGTCAGATTCAGGCTCAGAATACGATCCTGTAGAGGACAGCGGCTCCATGACAGATAGCTCTGACGACGGAGTTGTGGTCCCTGCTAAGGTCAGGCGTACCAGACCCCAATCTTCTTCTTCTGTCCTTGAAGTGCAAGAACCGCAGGTCCCTCGTATGGAGCAGAGAAGTACTAGCGCTGCTATTCCTTCTGGTGAACTGGCAAGCACCAGCGGCCTAGTACACCCTGGTCGTATATCCAGCACTGCAGTATCACATAGTGACGTGGCGAGTTCCATAAGTGCAGTTCAAGCTGGCGAGGTGGCAAGCACTAGTAGTGTCCCGCTGCCACCAAGAAGACGAACACAGGCCCGTCGTGCCCATAGTGCCCTTCCTGCTACATTCGCCAATCCTAATTGGGTACCCACCACTTCTGCAGCACCCGTACTTCCCCCATTCACTGGCCAACCCGGAATTCAGGTGGAAACAGTTGATTTTACGCCACTGGATTTTTACTTGCTGTTTTTCACCGAAGATCTCTATAGATCTATTGTGGACCAAAGCAATTTATACGCTGGTCAACACATCGCCACTAATCCCCAGTCCTTCCTTGCCAGAGATTGGAGAGCAATTACGGTCTTCGAATTTAAGCTCTTTCTGGGCCTTTCCCTCAACATGGGCATAAATAAAAAGAGTGAGTTGCGGTCATATTGGTCCACTGACCCAATTTACCATATGCCCGTGTTCTCTGCTTCCATGGCCAGGGCACGATACGAGCAGATTTTGCAGTTCATGCACTTCAATGACAATGAACTCTGTCGTCCTCGTGGAGACCCTGGATACGATCGGCTCTACAAAATTCGGCCCTTCGTAAACCACTTTAACCAACGTTTTGCAGACTTGTTTACTCCCCATCAAGTTGTCTGCGTTGATGAGTCCCTAATTAAATTTTCTGGCCGCTTGTCATTCAAACAGTACCTTCCCAGCAAGCGTGCCAGATACGGGGTCAAGATGTATAAGCTCTGTGACAGGGCCACAGGCTATACATGTAGTTTTATGGTTTACGAGGGCAAAGATAGTCACATACAGCCGACAAACTGCCCTGACTACATAGGAAGCACTGGCAAGATAGTGTGGGACTTGGTGTCACCCTTATTCGGAAAGGGGTACCACTTGTACGTGGATAATTATTACACGAGCGTGCCACTTTTTAGTCACCTTTTTGAT
This sequence comes from Aquarana catesbeiana, assembly GCF_042186555.1. Lineage (NCBI taxonomy): Eukaryota > Metazoa > Chordata > Amphibia > Anura > Ranidae > Aquarana > Aquarana catesbeiana. The sequence continues at coordinate 139,857,393 of NC_133330.1, read as the reverse complement.
CATCAGATTGGAGCATGTGGCACCGTGCGACCTAATCGCTGGGGCTTTCCCCAGCGGCTTGTAGATTCCCTATGAAGTGGAGGGACAATAAGAATGTTTTCGTTCTTACCTCCCTTCATGCAGACACGACGGTCCAAATTACTTCGGCGACTGGTGTTGTGGAGAAACCCCTCTGTATCCACGAATATAACCAAAATATGGGAGGGGTGGACCTCAATGACCAGTTGTTGGCGCCGTACCTAGTTGCCCATAAGGCCAGACGCTGGTACAAAAAAGTGTCTGTTTATTTCAATTGGCTTTGCTGAACGCTCATGTGCTATACAGAGCTTCAGGACAGACTGGATCCTTCCTTAAATTCCAGGAAGAGATTGTCAGAGCCCTTCTGTTTCCACACGGTGCTCCACCTCACCTTCCCCAACCAAATGCAGTAAGCCGGCTGCATGAGAGGCGTTTTCCTTATGTCCTCTCGAGTACCCCTACCCAACGAGCCCCCCAAAGAAGATGTCGTGTCTGTAGCAAGCGCGGATTTAGGCGTGACACCCGCTATTATTGTCCCTCCTGTCTTGACAATCCTGGTCTATGCATTGGTGAATGTTTTGAACGCTACCATACACTAGTTGAGTTTTAGTGTAGAGTACAGCATTGCACAGACTAGGGCACACTTTCACAGGGTCTCCCAAGATGCCATCGCATTTTGAGAGACCCAAACCTGGTACCAGTTACAAAAGTTAAAGTTACTAAAATAAGTGTAAAAAAAATAAAAAATAAAAAAAATAAAAACACAAAAAAATATAAAATAAAAAAAACAAAAATAGTTGTCGTTTTATGCCCCATACACACGGTCGGATTTTCCGATGGAAATTGTCCGATCGGAGCGTGTTGTCGGAAATTCCGACCGTGTGTGGGCGCCATCGGACATTTTCCATCGGATTTTCCGACACACAAAGTTGGACAGCAGGAGATAAAATTTTCCGACAACAAAATCCGATCGCGTCAATTCCGACCGTGTGTGGCCTGTTCCGACGCACAAAGTGCCACGCATGCTCAGAAGAAATTCCGACACGGGACAGCTCGTTCTGGTAAACTTAGCGTTCGTAATGGATAAAGCACTTTCGTCACGCTGCAATGTAAAAAATGGTTTAATACAGCGCACTCTCTTCTTCTTTATAATGTGACAAGAATTAAGTCGTTTTGATGCTCATATTCACACACACTTCTCACAAACTTTTTTCGTTACTATTTATCGGGATTCCCTCAATATATTTTGATTTCTCACATCTGACAACATATTTTTTTTTTTTTTTTTTTTTACTTTAATGTAGAATCTTTTTTTGTGTTTCTCTTTTTATTTTTTTTGGGTGATTTTGATTAGTACTCCCGAAAATGTTTGTGTGTTTTTTGTGACAAGTTCCCACAACACCATTGATATGTTGTTCTATTTAATCTGTAGGAGATTGTTTGGTGTTGTTGTCCCTTGTTAATTTCACATTGTACTTTAGAAATGTACCTGAATCGTCACCAACAAACTGTCCTTTTTGGATGAAAACACACACAGGAGAGTAGAATTTCCCTAAAAATATTTTATTAAGGGGTCACAACTATAAACAAAGAGGGAGGCAACGCTGGAGAAACTGCAGAAGTGGGTGAAGCCTTGGACCCCCAGGGCAGACATCAATTATTTAAAAGTAAAATTGGTGGCCTGAGGAGTCCATATCTAAGGGAGGGCAGTCTGGTCCAGAAGTCCCAGAGATCCGGAAAGCAGCAGATGACATCTGTGTCCCCAGGCTGTGGTCATACGAGAGACTGCAGCTTTTGTCAGACCAGACTGAACCCAGGTCATCACTCTCAGGTCTTCTTTCCACGCTTCCTTACAGGCTTTGGCTGTGGTGGTGGAGTTGTGGCAGCAGGAGGAGGAGGAGGATGATGGTCCCTCTCCATGACATCCGTCTTGTGTGTCAGTTCCCCACTCTCCCCCTTACGAAGGACTTTATAAATCAGGTCCTCAGAGATCTTGCGTTGGCCCTCCTGCATGCCCAGCAATTTGGTGGCAGCCATGCAGGCAAAGGCCTCTTCAGGACTGGGGAAGGCTCTGAGGGACGCCGAAGCCTCCTGGATCAGCCTGTACACTGAATCCTGCACAGGACTGGGAGTGGCCTTCCTGGCCCTTTTATATGGCAGGCGGAGGGGAGGAACCTGAGACTCAGTCAGGCTGCGACTTGTCCCAGGCTTCTCTTGGCTGACACTTAGCCCCGCCTCCTCCTGGCTGCCACTAATCCCCGCCTCCTCCTGGCTGCCACTAATCCCCGCCTCCTCCTGGCTGCCATTAACCCCCGCCTCCTCCTGACTGCCACATTCCACAACCTCCTCCTGGGTGAGGTCTTCCTGTGTATGAAAAAGGGACATAGTTTTAGTATTGTTTTCATCAATCACACACAATTTTCACCTCCTGACTGCTGCAAATTGAATGTTAACAAATATAACAGACTATCCTTCTGAGCCCAGCAGTTTTCATTCTTGTCCCAATTTTGGGTGCCCACTACTGTCTATTGATATGTAAAACACTTTATGAAATCAGCAATTAGTGATCAATAATAACATCTAGTAAACATCATTTATTTATTGCTCAGAAATCAGTAAAACAATGCTATACCTGACTCCAGCTGGGCTCCTCCACTTCTTCCTGGCTGGATGGCCCAGGTTGGACATCGGAAGCCTCAGCTGCTGTGGAAGGAAGAGTGGAAGGAAGAGTAGAGAGGGATTCCCTGACTTCAGTGTGGTCTGACAGAAATCGCAGTCTCTCATAGTACCACAGCCTGGGGACATAAATGTCATCTGATGCAGCTCCGGACCTCTGGGAATCTGTGACCTTCTTGCGCTCCCTAAGATAAGTGCTCCTCAGCCCACCAATTTTAGCTTTTAAATAAGGGATGGTTGCTGTGGGGACCACCGGCTTCACCAACTCCAGCAGTTTCTCCAGCGCTGCCTGCCTCTTCTGTTTGTGGTTATAGTGGGGGTGTCTCACTTGCCACAGACAGGGCAGCTCCCTGTACTTGTCTATGAACAGGGGCAGGAAATTGTGGTCGTTGAACCCATCCATTTTCTCTGCAAGACACAACACAAGACAAACCCTAATGTCAGGCCAAACTCCCCTAATCTTGTTACAATATAGGCTTCAATTTCGAAGCAGTATAGGCCCAAGTTTAGATCCTACCTTCGTTAGCACGATCGGCGTCTCCGATGCTCCTTCCTCCGCTCACAGATCGAACGTAAGACGCGCGCGTTACGATTTATACACACTGCGCATGCGTATAACTCCGCCCGCCCCGACGTTCTTTCTATTCTATTCCCCGCCCCTTTTCGTTCGGCGCAGTGGAGGAAGAGCACATGGCGGAGAGACAGCAGGATAGTGCTAAGTACAGCAACGAGGAGGAGGGGGAGGAAAGGCCGGAGCCTGAAACGTCCCGATCCAGAAGGAGATTAAAGGACTCAAATATGTCCTTTGGGGAGATGTTGGAGATGGTGGACATCCTGAAGAAGGCTGACTATGATGGAAAGTATGGGCCTTACCCCAACCCCAATGTCCGAAAGGCCAAGATCATGGCGAAAGTGGTCAGGAGTCTGCACCGGAAATTCAGGGTACGACGATCGAAAGATCAGCTCAGGAAGCGGTGGTCGGACCTGAAATTACGAGAACATGAGCAGTACAGAAAGATCCGGAGAGTGCTGCAAAAAAGTAAGTAGTTGTGCTGTGTTCCTATTGTTCTTGTGTTTATTACGTTCGTGCTGCTCCATGTGCTTTTAGGAACTGTTGTACAGTTTAAAATGGCAACTTTCATGTTCATGGGCACATTATTCGTTCGGATCACACATTTTTATTTCGGACGATAAAATACCATTGTTTAGGCCATATGCATTTGGCCACCATTTTGACGCCCTATACTTGTCTTCAAAGAATTGGGTTGTGTAGATGGGTTTGTTACTAGAATGAAATGCAAACTAGATTGTGTGTAAGGAGAGGACACTGAGCAGCTGTTTTCACATCTGGACACTGGAGCACTAGTGTGGGACCCCAGAACACCCTTTTTATTAGGGGGGGCACACAGGTGCTCCAGTGTATACTATAGGGGGGGCTACATCTGTGAAGCTTTTACCAAACAGGTAAAGTATTGCAGGTTGACAAAGGGCACTAAAAAAGCTACATCTTGGAACTCTGCTAAAATAGATCATTGTACCCCACTTCCAAGCAATGTTTCATCTTTCTATAGTTCTGCCATCAAATATCTGTGTGCTAAGTATACCATTTTTGTTTTACATAGGGGAGAAAAGACTCGGAGGACACCCCTCATCCGAGGAGACCAGAGCCCCCCCCCCCCCTGGAAGAAGGGGAAATCCCCCCAACACAAGCTGAGCAGGAGGAAGAAAACGTGGTGGAAGTAGTCACCACAACAGGTGAGTGTCTGCAACCACAGGCTCAGATAAGAGATGGATGGCGGCATTTTTTGGCAAACCTAATTTATTTTGGGTTTCCTTTCTTTTTAGGTGATCGTGAGGTTGTGGATGAAGATCCTTTCACATCAGAAAGTGCCCAGATTGTGATCGGGGAGATCATGGGGTGTAATTTACAATTGGAAAACATCAAGCAAAACATCAATGATGTTATTCCAAAATATAAAAACATCATTGATGTTTTGGGGCGAGTTTAAAGCCCCTCCAAATCACTTTCTTCTTTTGTGTGCTACAATGTGCGAAATGTTTTTGTGATTTTTCCCAAAGCCAAATTTTGAAGATGCACACAGTGTGTCAACATGTGCTATCTGCCATCACGGGAGATCAATGGACGCGTTTTGGGGGTGCAACCCCTTCCTCAATAATAAAGTAGCGGTGAGGAAGGGCTTTCTCCCCCAAAACACGTCCCTTGATCCCCCGTGATGGCAGGTAGCACATGTTGACATTGGGCAATTTGTGTGCATCTTCCAAATTTGGCTTTTCCTGTGGTGATTTCCCCCCATCTGAACGCAATATCAAACACAGTTCCTAAATACTCATGTCTGATATTGCCTTCAAGTTCTACCATATGTGAACTTTGTAAGATCAAGATTTGTGTCTTTCTTGTGGGTTTTACACAGGCCTGTTTTCTATAAAATGCACATTTTGATTTTGGATAATGACACCACAAAATATGTTATACAACAAACATGTCGGTTTGTCAGAAAAACCTTTGGTAAATGCCCATGTGATTGTGCAGGTATTAAAAAGATTGTTCATCAAGAATGTGTGGATTATTGTCTCAACACTACAACACTTTTGGGGTGATGTAATTGTTGTTTGATGAGAAAATGGGGGTAATTTCCTAAGGGGAAATCCACTTTGCACTACAAGTGCAGTTTCAGTGCAGTTGCAAGTGCACTTGTAGTGAAAAGTGTCTTTGCATTTAGTAAGTAACAGCCAACAGTGCTTTGCATAAGGTTACACAATCACGACATTTTCTGGACTCCACACATTTCTGTCAGGGTCAGCTAAAACAAACACAAGCAGTAAATGTCCACAAAGAAGAGCCTGGGGGGAGATGCCTGTCGAGAACTTGAGGTCCTGCAGACTTCTCCCTGTGGCCAAATACCGCAAGGTAGCGACCAACCTCTGCTCCGGAGTGATGGCTTGCCTCATGCAGGTATCCTGCCTGCTGATATAGGGGGTCAGCGAAGCCAACAAACGGTGAAACACGGGGTCCGTCATCCTGAGAAAGTTCCTGAAATCATCAGGATTATTCTCACGGATCTCACGGAGCAAAGGCATATGACAGAACTGGTCACGCTGAAGCAACCAATTCTTGGTCCATGAACTCCTCCCCACCCTGTTCATGGACTGGACTTGTGTCAAGGTCAGGACCCCAACACCAAGCCCCCACACAGCACGAACTCTACGAGGAGTACGCATACGAAACATGGCTAGAAAACGGTCGGCTGCTCAGAACGAAGTAACAGAACGCACTGAAGAACAGCAAGGCCTGTGAAGAGCGACCTGAAAAACAGCAACGAGCGGACAAGATCGCACAGAAAACTCCGATACGAACTGACTGCCCGCACTGAAGAGCAGATACAAACCCACAAGCACAAACTGAACAGCAGAAAACGATCTGAAAGCCACGAGTCTGAAAAAGCGCGAATCGTCTCTCACCAAACTTTTACTAACACGAGATTAGCAAAAGGAGCCCAAAGGGTGCCGCGCTTGGTTCTGAACCGGCCTTTTCTAGTCTCGTCGTACGTGCTTGACGTCACCGCGTTCTTGGCGATCGGAAATTCCGACAACTTTGTGCGACCGTGTGTAGGCAAAACAAGTTTGAGCCAACATCCGTAGGAAAAAATCAGAGGATTTTGTTGTCGGAATGTCCGATCAATGTCCGACCGTGTGTACGGGGCATCATTGTTCTCTCTCTCTCTATTCTCTCTCTATTGTTCTGCTCTTTTTTACTGTATTCTATTCTGCAATGTTTTATTGTTATTATGTTTTACCATGTTTGCTTTTCAGATATGCAATTTTTTTATACTTTACTGTTTACTGTGTTTTGTTGGTAACCATTTTTTTGTTTTCAGGTATGCCATTCAGCTGCAGAGCGGATTTATTTATCTTGACAGCAACAGCGTTTGCTCCCACGATATATAAAGCCGTGACTCCAGAGCTGTCGGAGGTGATTTCACCACCACAGTTACATACTTCCGCATATATGCCGAAGCGTGGGGGCAGCGGTGCGTGGAGGAGCAATTTGCTCCTGCCTTTTGTGGGAGGATGCCCCCATGCTTCGGCATATGAATATTTTAGGCACAGGTTGCGTTAAATGTTTTATTTTTTACTATGTTTTTTTTGTATTTGTTTTGCAGGTATGGTAAGTCTTACTGTTATACTGTAATGTTACTTTGTTTTATTGTTAACCATCATTTGCTTAGCAGGTACGCCATTCAGTTGCAGCACGGGTTTATTTATCTTGACAGCAACAGCATTTGCTCCCATGATACAAAAAGCCGTGATTCCAGCGCTGTCGGAGGTGATTTCACCACCACAGTTACATACTTCAGCATATATGCCGAAGCGTGAGGGCGGCAGTGGGTGGAGGAGCGATTTGCTCCTCCCTTTTGTGGGAGGATGCCCCCATGCTTCGGCATATATATATTTTAGGCACAGGTTGCGTTAAATGTTTTATTTTTTACAATTTTTTTTTTGTATTTGCTTTGCAGGTATGGTAAGTCTTACTGTTATACTGTAATGTTACTTTGTTTTATTGTTAACCATCATTTGCTTAGCAGGTACGCCATTCAGTTGCAGCGCGGATTTATTTATCTTGACAGCAACAGCGTTTGCTCCCACGATATATAAAGCCATGATTCCAGCGCTGTCGGAGGTGATTTCACCACCACAGTTACATACTTCAGCATATATGCCGAAGCGTGAGGGCAGCAGTGGGTGGAGGAGCGATTTGCTCCTCCCTTTTGTGGGAGGATGCCCCCATGCTTCGGCATATATATATTTTAGGCACAGGTTGCGTTAAATGTTTTATTTTTTACAATTTTTTTTTTATTTGCTTTGCAGGTATGGTAAGTCTTACTGTTATACTGTAATGTTACTTTGTTTTACTGTTAACCATCATTTGCTTAGCAGGTACGCCATTCAGTTGCAGCACGGGTTTATTTATCTTGACAGCAACAGCGTTTGCTCCCATGATACAAAAAGCCGTGACTCCAGCGCTGTCGGAGGTGATTTCACCACCACAGTTACATACTTCAGCATATATGCCGAAGCGTGGGGGCAGCAGAGGGCGGAGTAGCGAATTGCTCCTAACTTTTGCGGGAGGATGCCCCCATGCTTCGGCATATATATACAGTGCATGTATGCCCATCATTAGAAGTGGGTGGATGAAGAGAGGTATTCTAATGGTGGGCATACCCACCGATCAATCTCTTTTTTTCGTTCAGCCCACAGGCTGCATGAAAATTAAGTTTACAATATATGCCCAACAAGGACCAGCAACATACTGGTATATTGCTGGACTTTGAGTGGTTATACCAGAATGATGCCTGCAGGTTTAGGTATCATCTTGGTATCATTCTTTTCAGCCAGCAGTCGGCTTTCATGTAAAAGCAATCCTAGCGGCTAATTAGCCTCTAGACTGCTTTTACAAGCAGTGGGAGGGAATGCCCCCCCACCGTCTTCCATGTTTTTCTTTGGCTCTCCTGTCCCAACAGGGAACCTGAGAATGCAGCCGGTGATTCAGCCAGCTGACCATAGAGCTGATCAGAGACCAGAGTGGCTCCAAACATCTCTATGGCCTAAGAAACTGGAAGCTACGAGCATTTCATGACTTAGATTTCACCAGATGTAAACAGGGCCATTGGGAAATTGGGAAAGCATTTTATCACACCGATCTTGGTATGGTCAGATGCTTTAAGGGCAGAGGAGAGATCTAGGGTCTAATAGACCCCAGTTTTTTCAAAAAAAGAGTACCTGTCACTACCTATTGCTATCATAGGGGATATTTACATTCCCTGAGATAACAATAAAAATGATTAAAAAAATAAATAAAAATGAAAGGAACAGTTTAAAGATAAAAAAGCAAAAAAATAATAAAGAAAAAAAAAAAAAGCACCCCTGTCCCCCCCCTGCTCTCGCGCAAAGGCGAACGCAAGTGTCGGTCTGGCATCAAATGTAAACAGCAATTGCACCATGCATGTGAGGTGTCACAGTTTCGGAGGCCATGGAATGCCCAGGTGGCACAACCCCCCCCCCCAAATGACTCCATTTTGGAAAGTAGACACCCCAAGCTATTTGCTGAGAGGTATAGTGAGTATTTTGCAGACCTCACTTTTTGTCACAAAGTTTTGAAAATTGAAAAAAGAAAAAAAAATGTTTTTCTTGTCTTTCTTCATTTTCAAATGAACAAATGAGAGCTGCAAAATACTCACCATGCCTCTCAGCAAATAGCTTGGGGTGTCTACTTTCCAAAATGGGGTCATTTGGGGGGGTTTTGTGCTATCTTGGCATTTTATGGCCTTCGAAACTGTGATAGGTAGTGAGGAGTGAAATCAAAACTTTACGCCCTTAGAAATCCTGAAGGCGGTGCTTTGTTTTCGGGGCCCCGTGCGCGGCTAGGCTCCCAAAATGTCTAAGATATATAAGATACGTGCAGCGCTGTAAATTATTCAAAAGTGAAGTGACAAAATGTGAGTATCAACATAAAAATGATAAATGTTCCTTATTAGTAAAACAGTCCATCTTGATTGTGAAACAATTATAGTCACCACGTGGATAAATAGTGAAAACAGTGGTCAAAGTAATGAAGGCGTATCATGGATATTGGACCTAAAAATAGCTGATGTTATATAGGTCTAGACAAGCCTTTAATGTCCAATAGCAAAAGTGTAGGTCAGAAGAAAATATACAGGTATAAATTGCCTTGCAGGCCTTCTCAGGGGTTTGATGTGAAAAAATAAAGATTGTGCAGATACCACCACCCATATAAATGGAGGCTTACCGAAAGGTTGGGACCCAAGACAGCGTATGCTGTATGAGTCAAACAGGCTTAAAAGTTGCCCCCTGGCAAAGATGAGGAGATCCCAATGGTACACTGGAGAAGAAATCCTAGGGGTGCTTCACCGGGATGCCTTCTCCATATGGAGGATAGAGACATCCTTGGACAAACCCTTCAGCATTCAGGGTCTTCCAACTCCATGAGAGGCTGAACATGGAGGGGCAAGTTTGGCAGGGGGGATGCAGCAAACAAATTACTTAAAACTGCAAACAACAGGTGGCCTGGAGCAGACCAAAAAAGAAGAACCTAAAATCCCAAAAAGTCTCACACATGTGGTATCCCTGTACTCAGGAGAAGCAGCAGAATGTATTTTGGGGTGTAATTCCACATATGCCCATTGCATGTTTGAGCAATATATCATTTAGTGACAAATTTGTACAAAAAAAAAAATTGTCACTTTCCCGCAACTTGTGTCAAAATATAAAATATTCCATGGACTCAATATGCCTCTCAGCAAATTGCTTGGGGTGTCTACTTTCCAAAATGGGGTCATTTGGGGGGGGGTTTGTGCCATCTTGGCATTTACCCTAGTTTGTAGGCGCTATAACTTTTGCGCAAACCAATAAATATACACTTATTAACATTTTTTTTACCAAAAACATGTGGCCGAATACATTTTGGCCTAAATGTATGACTAAAATTGAGTTTATTGGATTTTTTTATAACAAAAAGTAGAAAATATCATTTTTTTTTTTCAAAATTTTCGGTCTTTTTCCGTTTATAGCGCAAAAAATAAAAACGGCAGAGGTGATCAAATACCATCAAAAGAAAGCTCTATTTGTGGGAAGAAAAGGACGCAAATTTCGTTTGGGTACAGCATTGCATGACCGCGCAATTAGCAGTTAAAGCGACGCAGTGCCAAATTGTAAAAAGTGCTCTGGTCAGGAAGGGGGTAAATCCTTCCGGGGCTGAAGTGGTTAAAGTTGATATTCATATAATCACAACACTGCACTACATTTGTGTCAAGAGGATTGAACAATTTAAGAAGGGTGAAGAGCATAGAGGACAGGCCCGCTTAAACCAGCAGCTCCACCGAGAGTTATTGCTACACTTGTATATACATTTTTACAAAATTTATACTAAATAAAATATTTTTTTTTTAAATATCAGCATTCATTTGTGTGGCACCTTAATAATCCCATTTTCCCAGTTCCTCTTGATATTATCAATAAATGTATATTGCAGATTTATCTACTACTTCTGTTCAAAAATCCCCAGAACTGGCTGTGTATATCAGCATTGACCACTAATGCTAGCAGGGGCTATTACAGCCTGAGCCTGCCACTAAACACTGATGCCGGGGGTTTTAATACAGCCTCATCCTACAAGGACCAATTATGCTGAAGGGGGTTATTATTACAGCCTGAGCCTGCCACTGATCGCTGTTGCTGGAGGGGGGAGGATTAAAAGCCTGCCATTGACCACTGATGCTGGGGGGAGGGGTCATTAGTACAGATTGAGCCTGCCACTGAACACCCATGATGAAGTGTTAAATTAGCTTGTGTTTCAGATACACACCTTACTCAGTAAGTCCCATAATGAGGCAGACTGTGACGGGTGAAAAGGTGAATAGATCCCAAGAAGGGACATTGGGTTTGCTGGGTGGCCTAATTTTCAGGCATGTTTTCATGAATTGAGTGACAAGAGGTTTCACTGCCCATTTTACATGGCTTTTTAAGAGCCAGAGGGGATACATGCCAAACATTACAGCCATACCTCTGATGCAGCCGGGAGAACCAGTGAAACCAGTCAGAATGGTGTTTTTTTTCTCCACCAATCTCATCTTAGATAACCCTTTGGGCGGATACTTAGCAGTGATCAGTATACTGGCTATTGTGACATTTCCCTCATTGGAATTAATGACTGTTAGTACTTCTTGATGTTTAATTTATGATTTCCATGGGACCATCTCCCTGCTGGATCTATTGATTGCTTCAGCTTCAGTAGCTTCCAGCTACTTATGGATTTGTGGTAGCCAGCTATGAGCGTGTGAAGAAGGTAGAGCGACTAAAGCCTCGTACACACAATCAGATTTTCCGCAGACAAAACCTCAGACTTTTGTCTGAAGGGCGTTGGCCCCAAACTTGTCTTGCATACAAACTGCACACAATTGTTGGCCAACAAACACGAATGTAGTGATGTATTACGTGGTTTTTAAGCTCTTTAGTGCCACCCTTTGGGCTCCTTCTGCTAATTTTGTGTTAGTAGAAGTTTGGTGAGTGATTCACGCTTTTCATTTTGTGCTTTTCATTTCACGCTTTTCGGTTAGTTTCTGAACGGTCATTCGTCAACCAGACATGTTGCAGAATTGGAGGAGATAACGTGTTATTTATTATTGGCAAGTTATTGCTTTGACTAAGTCCAGTCCAGGAACAGGAGGAGGAGTATTTCTTGGACTAAAAATTGGTTGCTTTATTAATTATGTCATATGCCTTTGCTGCGGGAGCTCCTGGAGAATAATCCAGATGATTTTCGGAATTATCTCCAGATGACGGACCCCTGCTTTCACCAACTCTTGGCATTGTTGACCCCCTATATTAATAAGCAGGACACATGCATGAGGCTTTTATTTTATTTTTTGGTTGAATAATGATTTAATTTGGTATATTTTCTATATTTTTGGATGCACAGAATGCACTTTTTGGTTAAGTTCTATTAGCAGATACCATATCTAATTTTATTTGTTTTCTTTTTTTAATGCACAGTAAAAAAATTGTGGAGAATAATACTTCGCTATGTGTTTTACTTCAAATGAAAGTTTGGGAGTAGGCAGTTACATTTAAAAAAATACAATGTAAATATAACAAGGGACATTAACATAGTTGTACCTTTGATCTTAAAAATGACGGGATAATGGTGTTGTGGTAACTTGCACCAAAAAAAATAGCAAGCATAAAAATATTATTCTTGATATCACTATAAAAAAAAAGCCTTTGAAAATTCGTGTGAAATAACTCCATCGGTATCACCAGCAAAGCAGCTTCATTATTATCCCATTAAAGGAGAAGAGAATGTGCAAATGTTTCGAGATTTCATAATTTGCCGGGTCACGAATGTTAATTCTCCATTACGAGCGCTAGTTTACAGGACTGACCGCTTCTGGCTCGTCCTTTCTTCCGAGCATGCGTGTTTGTACTTTGGACTTTTGTCTGACTGACTTGTGTACACACGCTCATAAAATCCGACGGCAGACATTTGTCCGAGGAAAATTTTAAAGCTTGCCATCCAACATTTGTCCGTGGAAAATCCGACCACAATTGTCCAATGGAGTGTACAAACGGTCGGATTTTCAACCAACAGCCTGTCATCACACAATTCCCATCGGAAAATCCAATCGTATGTACGAGGCTTTACTATACTGAAACCCTCCTCTTAACCACACTTTCACCAGCTCGCTATGAACAAACACGTGTGACTTGCATTTTCCTTGTCAAAAGAAGTTTATTGAGTATACAATGTTATAAAGATACATAAAGTAAGTTTACAAGGATCTATAAAGTAAGCTCATTGTTTTACAGTAGGGTTTATATAGGTAAATATCATGAAATTTCAAATATTAAACATTGGGTTGACGTAAACCTAAATTAAAGATATATATAATTTCCTTAGTTACTTTTGTAGGTATTTAAATGATTTATACCTACTATACATATTGTTTACAAGTAGAGTGTATATAGGTCAAATAAATTCTGATAATGAGCTTTAATCGTAAGGTGGAGAAAAGGAAAGAGAAAGAAGAAAAAGGGTTGAAAGGTAGAGGTATGGTCCACAAGGTTGTCCCGCTCGTCAGCTTATTATTCTTTTTAGTTCTCTTTGAAGCCTTAGAATGGGTGTCTCTGTAAGTCATTTAATCTGTTACCATGGCAACAGGACAGAGTCATTGAAGTTTGACAGGAACTGTTGTTTTATCCAAGGATGCCAAAGTTTTTCAAATTTTGGAATTTGATTTTGATCGATGGCTACCATCTTAGCATGGGACATTGTATTATTCATTCTGTGAATTGTTTCTGCTAGTACCAATGTAGGAGATTTCCATGCCTTGGCCACTGTTTGTTTTGCAGCCGTTATTAGTTGGATCATAAGTTTGAATTGAGAGAGTGTTAACCATTCCGGTTTTAGATTAAGTAAAGTTAAATATGGATCTGGTTGTATTATTTTTTTAAATATTTTAGATGCAATCACGAAGACTTCCTTCCAGAAGATTTGGATTACTGGGCACGTCCACCATATGTGTAAATATGTGCCTATTTCTGGGCATCCTCGAAAACAAAGAGCTGAGGTATTAGGTGAATATTTTGCCACTCTAGCGGGTACAAGGTACCAGCGAGTTAGGACTTTATAATTTGTCTCCAGTGCTAAGATGTTGGGTGAAGATGACTTAGATGTGAGCCATATGTTAGACCAGTCCGTGTCTTCTAAAGTTCGTCCCAGGTCCTCCTCCCACCTCTGAACGTAAGAGGGTCTATTAAGATTTGCTACTCCATATAATTGATTATAAAGTGATGAAATTGTACCTTTAGCAAATGGATCTTTTGTACAGATTGATTCAAAAATGGATAATTGGGATAATGGTGTATCCCCCTTTAGGAATGGTGTATAGAAATTTTTGATTTGGAGATATCTAAATATCTCAGAGTTTGGTAGATCATATTTTTCTCTAAGCGATGGGAATGAAAGGAATGATTTAGATGCTATGAAGTCATTTAGTGTCTGAATGCCTGATGTTGTCCAAGCTTTAAAAGAATTTGGGTAGATCCATGCCGGATAAAAGGCCGGATTTCTGATAAAAGAAAGGAGAGGATTGTGTGGAGATTGTAACTGATATTTGGTTTTTAGTTTATCCCAGAGAGATAAGAAGTGTTTAGTTATGGGATTATGAATTTTAAAGCGGTCTTTAGGATCAAGCCATAATAAATTTGATATTAATAGAGGGTCATTTTCTGAAGCCTCTATAAATACCCATAATGGGATTTCCTGTTTTGCATGGTATTTGGACAGACTGGCCAAATGTGCTGCTCTGTAGTAGTTAGTAAAATTAGGGTATCCCAGGCCTCCTTTATTTTTGGGAAGATGTAGTGTGTGTATAGGTATACGTGGTTTAGAAGAGCCCCATATAAATGAAGTTGCTCTTTTTTGTACTATTCTCAAAAAATAGGAAGGAATTGGAATAGGGAGGACTCTGAATAGATAAAGCAATTTGGGTAGAATAGTCATTTTGATTGCATTAATCTTCCCCATCCAGGATAAAGGAAGTTGCGACCATTGTTTTATTAGATTTGTGATCTGTCTTAATACAGGAGGATAATTGGTTGAGAATAAGTCAGAATGAGATGCTGTTAAATGAATTCCAAGATATGGGATTGATTTTTCTGCCCATGTGAATGGGAGTGCAGCCCTAGCCGGGATCAATTCCATGTTTGTGAGTGAAATATTAAGCACTAGGCATTTCTTAGGATTAATCATAAGGCCGGATAGGGCTGCAAATCCATCAAGAGCTGGTATTAAGTTAGGACCAGAGACCTGTGGTGATGATAGAAAAAGTAATATATCGTCTGCAAATATACATAATTTGTGTGTAATACCTCCTACTTCAATGCCAGTTATAGTTTGGTTTGTTCTGATGTATTGGGCCATGGGTTCGAGTATAAGGGCAAATAATAAGGGAGATAATGGGCAACCCTGTCGGGTACCTCTTTCGATATTAAAGGCTTCAGATTTGTATCCAGCATATTTTATATAGGCTTTGGGTTTATTATATAATGCTTTGATCCATGTTAAAAAGTGGGGTCCAAAACCCCATTTTTGTAATGAATATTGCATATATTGCCAGGATACTGTGTCAAATGCCCTCTTAATATTGAGAGATAGAAAACATAAAGGGATTTTCCATTTTTTAGCAATATGTGCCAATAACACTGCCCTGCGTATATTATCGCCTGCCTGTCTATTTGGCATGAAGCCTACTTGATCTCTATGTATTAATTTTCCTATAATGCTATTGAGGCGTTTTGCTATTATTTTTGCTAATAATTTAATATCGAGGTTTAACAGAGAGATAGGCCGATAATTCACACAGGAAGTATCATCAGAAAGGGGTTTTGGGATCATACAAACAATTGCCATTAGTGTTTCTTGCAGAAAAGAATGTCCATCTAGAAGTTTGTTAAAAGTTTCAGTGAGAATGGGAGAGAGTATTTCTGAGAATGTTTTATAGTATAAAGCCGAGTAGCCGTCTGGGCCTGGTCTTTTGTTAAGTTTTAGGTCTTTTATGGCGTTAGCAACTTCATCTATAGTTATAGGCTCATCCAAACTGCTTTTTTGATTCTGAGATAACTCAGGTAAGGTTATTTTTGAGAAGAAGGATTCAGCCTCTGTAGGATTAAATTCATTGTTTGTCTTGTATAAAGTTGCGAGATGTGAGTGAAATTTATGGACTATTTTAACTGGATTACAAGTGTAAACATTTTTTGATAATTTCAAACGTATTGGTTTGAAAGATTTGTTAGTTGAATTTAATGCCCGAGCCAAATATGTACCTGGTTTGTTTGTATTCATGTAGAAATTGTGTTTAGAGCGTTTGAGGGATTTATCAACTGACTCAACTGAGAAATAGATCGTATTCCAATCTAGATTTTTCCAGATGAGATTTTGTACTCTGAGATGGATTATCTTGAAATGATATGTAGGCTGCATTAAAATTGAGTTCTAGTTTTTTTGCTAGATTTTTGCGTTCCCGTTTAAATAGTGCCATTTGTCTTTGTATTGTACCACGCAAGACAGGCTTATGAGCTTCCCACAGTGTTATTGGGGAGATGTCTGTTGTATTATTAATTGATATGTATTCCTTTAAAGCTTGTTCAATGGCCATCTGATGTAGTGGGTGTTTGAGCATTATGTCCGGTAAGTACCACGTTGTGTCATGCGCTTTTGGTATGGCTGAGGCTATAGTAGTGTATACTGCATTATGGTCAGACCACGGAATCGGAATTATATCTGATGCAATAATTTCTGGTATCATTCCTATTGTTAGAAAAATATGATCTATTCTGGTGAAGGTTTGATGAGGGTGCGAGAAATAAGTGAATTTCTTTTTCATTGGGTTACTTTCTCTCCATGAATCTACCAGATTGTATTTGGAAAGAAGTTGAGAAAAAGGTAATCTAGAGGTTATTTTTGATGGTGTAAAAGGTGATTTATCTAGAAATGGGAGGAGGACCTGGTTCGAATCCCCACACATTATCACTGTTCCTATTTTGTGTGTATTAATCACTTGTAATATATGTGAGAGGAATGGTGTAGGTTGTTTGTTAGGAGCGTAGTAGGAAATCACCGTGATTGCTGTATCCATTATATAACCCATGAGTATCAGGTATCTACCTTCTGGGTCTTTAATTTCTGATGATAAGGTGAATGGTGTGGATCTGTGAAATGCAATTAGAGTTCCCCTTTGCTTGGTACAGGCAGAAGCCGTGTAAATTTGTTGATAAAAAGGAGAAATATGTTTTGGAGTAGAATCTTTGGTGAAGTGTGTTTCTTGGAGGCATACTATGTGAGCCTTCTTGTTATGGAAAGTACGGAAGGCTTTGGTCCTTTTTTGAGGGACATTTATTCCCTGAACATTCAGGGAAAGTATATTCAGTGGTGCCATGGCAATAGATCAAATAGTTTTAACTTACTTTTTGTTATGCAGAGCTGACTGCGCAGATCAACCTGTGTGGACTGAAGAGATGAATAGATAGAAAAGAAACCAGTGAATTCTGGAGTAAAGAGTAAACAAAAAACATATGAGATTAGATGATACATTGTATAAATTATTTTTTGCAAGTAATCACAATTTACCCGTGAAAGAGAATAAATATCTCTCTCAGGGGAATAAGTGCCTTCGTCACACTCCCACATAATATGATTGGGAGAATGAGGAGGGCTAATGGGGGTACACGGATCTTCCGCTTACAGGAGAGAAGTGCTATGTCAAAAGACATCAAAATGATGTTTCATTAATTGGAGTGCAGAAAATAGTTTTTGTTGAAATTATTTATTCCAGGGTGGTTGTATATGGTTAGTCTTGCCCTAGGCTAAATAATTCAGTTAGAAAGGTACTGTTAATAACTTTGGTATTGATGAAGATAGTTTGAATTATTTTGGGATTTTAGCCCTTTTAGAGTAAACAATTACATATTTTATTCATATGTAACTGTTTAGATATGTTAACTCATAAAATTGAGGTTGTATTGCTTCAGATTAGAATAAACAAAAACATAATTCTAGGAACTAGTTAGGTAATAATATATTTGTTTTAAGAAAAGAAAGAAAAAGCTTCCATCACTTCTGGATTATTGAACATATTTGTCCTAAAAAGTAATAAATCTATTGTTATTACCTGATAATATATAACTGAACAAGAATTTCCTTATTTCACTTATATATTCTAAGGCTATATGAATCAGAAGTAATAAGAAATATAACTGGAATGTAACATGATCCCACACAGTGTGTGACTATCAGGATGCAGTTACATTCAGTTATAAATACAGGTTTTTTATAGAGAACCATCTCTTAGTATAATAAAGGATGTCAGTCCATTGAATCTTCTTGGTCCATGGATGATGTGGCATAACGGCCTCTTTTGTGAGAATGATGATTCCTATTTTGTTCTGGAATTTTCTGGGTGCTGCCTGAAGGTGAAGATGATGCCATTCTTCTGCGTGTGGGAGTGTTGCTGCTTGTGGGTTCTGTCAGATTTAATTTTAAAAGGGTTTGTTGTAGTTCATCTGCTGATCTGCTTCTGTAAATTGTACCTTGGTAGTTAAATCTGACTGAAAAGGGGAAGCTCCATTGATACATAATGTTGTGGCGTTGCAGTTCCATTAGTTGGGGTTTCATGGATCGTCTTTTAGTAATAGTAAGTTGGGATAAGTCAGCAAAAATTTGATAATTGTGTCCTTGAAAATTAAGTTCCTTTTTTTCTCTTGCAGCAATTAGTATTTGTTCTTTCGTTCTGTAATAATGAAATTTTGTGATTATATCACGTGGGGGTCCATCTTTCTTTTTGGCTGTGAGGGCTCTGTGTACTCTGTCCAGTTCTAAACGTTCAATAGGGATATCTGGCTTTAGTTCTTGTAATAGAGCAGTAATAGTAGATTGCAGGTCTGTCACAGTTTCAGGTATTCCCCTTATGCGCAAGTTTGAACGTCTGGCTCTATTTTCGTAATCTTCGAGCTTAGTTTGAAGTATTAAATTCTCTTTTTTTAATTGTTCCAATTCTGTTATATTTTCTTGGGTTGTAATTTCAATTTCATCCATTTTTATTTCTAAGGCTGCGGTGCGGTTTCCCAGCTCTCTTATTTCTTTGGTTAGGCTTTTTGTTATTTGGTCTGAGGTTTGTTTTAAAGCCTTATGAAGCATCTTTTCAAATTGTAATAATATTACTGGGGATACTGAGGAGGCTTGTGGAGAAGTTTGTGAGAGGATTTGTTCTGTATCTGACTCAAATGGAGAGTCTTGCTGTGACATTTTCTGTCTGTGAGAGCGCCCTGATGCTGTATCTTGTGAGGTGACTGGAGCTGCTTCAGCTGCAGTGAGTGCCTGTGAGCTCTTTGTGAGGTGATTTTTATTTCTGCCACGGTTTCCTCCCAGTACCATATTTCCTGCCCAAACTTTCACAGTTTGTTCCCTGGGGCAAAAAGGTTCAAATGGATACCTTTTGAGTCTGTAGGCTCCGCTTTGTCCTTCTCTTCTCTCCTCAGCGGTGTGGAGCTCTAACAATGCATGTCTGCTCCGCTAGGCTCCGCCTCCTGCCCCCCGTGACTTGCATTTTCAATGCCAAGGGGTTTAAGTTACAACCTGCTAGAATACATATGAGTGCATATTGTCCAACTACAATTTGCGAGGGAGGCAGAACAACATCCTTGTGGCTTTGAGATACTGAGTCCTCCTCTGGACCACACTGTACACCTTACTTTACAAGCAGGAGCAGACTGATAACTCATGGGGCCCCCGGGCAATAGGAGATTATGGGGCCCCCAGGCAATCAGAGATTATGGGGTCACACAGTATACACACACAGTATACAATCACACAGTATACACATACATGTACACACAGTATACACAGACAGATGTAAAAAAAACACAGATTTATACATACTGTCCCTGGTTTTACTGAGGTTGGCAACCCTGATGGGGCCCCCTAGTGGCCCAGGGCCCTCGGGCAGTGCCCGAGTGGCTCAATGGTCAGTCCGCCCCTGTTTACAAGTGATTTCTACCCTGAATATTTATTGTCTTATATTTATCTAAATGGGATTTGTTGTCCAATATAGACTTCCACAGTGATACAACAAATTTAAAATGGATGTGCAGTTTATATGAAAAACGCATGTCCAGTGCCAGAGTGGAGTCATATATGTCTAATTGGACACTAACATTTATAGACAACTAATGTCTTATACCCAAGTGAAGTCATGTGTGAATTGTACATATCTTTTATGATATGATTAACTCGTTTTTCATGGGGTTTTTCCTTTTGCCTTTAAAAAGGATTTATATTAACCATACTTATATGAAGCTGCCTCTGGACCGCCAGTATAAATTACTAGATTAGAGATCACAGAGCATTCATTAGAGCATCTACACATCAGGAAGCCCTAAAGTGACATTCTCGTGGGAAAAGGGCCTCTACTCCTATATACAGAGACTCCAGCCCCCAAAGGGTTAAGACCTCCAGGAAGCAGCACTTTAAAACAGGAAGCAGTATTAGGTGTTGTGTGGGAGTAGACGTTGGGGAAAGACACTTGTTTGGAGTGCTGCACATTTGCTGGAAGCTGCCAGATAGCTAGTTCTAACCCTGGGGTAAAGTCCCATCTATGAACTGTATGTTTCATAAGATTTAGTTTCTGCTTTTTTGTGCTGAAGACAAGCGGACTTTTTGTGTTGCATTTTCATTTGCTGCTGGATGCGTTTCTTTGTGTTCGCCTTAAGAAAAAATAAACACCTCTTTGTTTAAAGTTACACATGGTCCGCAAAAGCCGTTTAAACCTGCAAATTACATTTAAAGAGACAATGGGGGTTATTTACGAAAGGCAAATCCACTTTGCACTACAAGTGCAGTTGCTGTAGATCTGAGGGGGACATGCAAGGAAAATAAAAAACAGCATTTTAGCTTGCACATGATTGGATGATAAAATCAGCAGAGCTTTCCCTCATTTCAGATCTTCCCCTCAGATCTACAGCGACTGCACTTGAAAGTGCACTTGAAAGTGCACTTGAAAGTGCACTTTCAAGTGCACTTGTAGTGCAAAGTGGATTTGCCTTTAGTAAATCATCCCCAGTGTACCTATTGCATGTCTTGGGTGAAATAGGTTCAGGCACTGCAAGCAGCAGGAAAAGGCATGGTTGAGGTCATAAAGGCACCTATGCAAACCACCATGACCCAGCAGCAAGCCTCCATGGGGGCGAACTGTTGCCATGAGGAGGCGATGGCTTAGCAGCAGCAGGCCCTGGCACAGGCTGTAGCTGCACAGCAGGAAAATATCTGTTTGCTGGCCCCCCAGTTTTCATCCCAGCAGGAAACTACACAGGTACAAGTAGCTGCCTTGCAGGAGGCAGTGAAGCATCTTGCTCAGGAATGGTAGCAAGCAGCTGTTGCCCTGGCAACCAAGTAGCCGGAAGGGCCAGCCATGTTTTGCAGAAACTGATGCCCAGTAATGATGTGGAGGCCTTTCGCCCCACCTTTGAGAGGATAGCAGGGAGAGAGGGGTGGTCCCATGACCTATGGGCTGGCGTTACCGCCCCTTTTTGTACTGGTAACCCACAAAAGGCCTACTTTGACCTGACATCCAAGCACATTAAAGACTATGAGTGACTGAAGGCAGAGATCCTGGCCTGCCTGGGGATGACCAGAGCCGTCCAGGCTCAGAGGGTGCACCTCTTGAGGTACCAACCTGACCGACCACCAAGGTCTCAAATGCATTAACTGGTGCATCTGGTCAAAGAATGGCTGCAACCAGAAAGGTTGACAGGCCTGCAAATGGTGGAATGGGTGGTAATCGTCCGGTACCTGCGGTCCCTGCCAGATGACCTGCAGCGCTGGGTAAGCCATGAAGACCCTGCAACCGCAGACCAACTGGTAGAGGTGGTCGAAATGTACACTGGTGGAGGCCTGCCAATCGTCGGGAACCCACACCAAGGGCAGCAAGGCCAGCTGCAACGCCTAGGAGGGAAGCCCTACCAGACATTGGAACCTGTCCCAAGAATGGGGGACATACAGTGTTGGCGATGCTGGTCCTGGGGCCATACCTAGGCACAGTGCTCACTTTAGGAGGATCCTATGGGATGGGGGGCTGGTCGGAGAGCCTCTTTCTAAGTCCAAAGGGCATGTGCCAACCACCTTGACCTGGCTGCAGGTCAGTTTGAATGCGAAGTGTGGGTGAACCACCTCCCTGCCAAGGCTCAGCTGGACTCCGGCAGCATGGTTATGCTGGTACACGCTAGGGTGATCGGGAGACTAGGCCTGGTAGGTAAGACTCTACAGGTAGTATGTATCCATGGGGACAAGAGGGAGTACCCTCTAGTTCCAGTGATCGTTGCCTATGGCGGTACCTCAGAGACACAAAAAGTGTGGGGTGGTAAAAAGTCTGATACATGATATCATAGTGGGACGTGACTTTCCATTGTTTATTGAATTATGGAATCAGGTACAGACTGGGCTTCCTGGACAGCCAAGAGGACTGGGGACACTGGGCATTGAAAGGCCAAAGTCTGAGGGGTCCGATCCAGAACCCCCCACAACACACACCCCTAATGCTGACATACCAATTGTTAATAATGAGGTTGCAGAAAATGTTAATCTGGTTGATAATGTTCATGTTTCAGGTCTCAAGACTGAGTTAACCTCTGAGGGGGAAGTCTCTTCGTTACAGGTCATGTTGGGGGGGATGAAGAGGAACTTTACGCATTGCAGATCCCGATTGAGGAGGATGATGAGGAAACTTCCTCTAGATCAGTGCACCCAGACCTGGATGTATCCGGGGGTGCGTTTGGCACTGCTCAATTCCAGGATCCTACTTTGATCAATGCTCGAGAGCAGGTTTCTGTTATTAATGGGGTCCCACAAATACCTGATGCAGATCAAAGGTTTCCTCATTTTGCATCGAATGGGGACTTGCTTTATCGAGTGGCTGAAAGCCAAGGGGGAATGGTAGAGCAACTGCTGGTTCCCCAGCCATCTAGGCAGATGTTCCTCAATCTAGCCCACAACAACGCGCTGGAAGGACACCTGGGGCTGAAAGAACAGAGGCCAGGATAACCAACCGGTTTTACTTGCCAGGCTTGAAGGCTAAAGTTAAAAAGGTACTGTGCATCCTGCCCCACTTGCCAGGTAACTGCCCCAGTGTTGCACTACAGAAACCCCCTGAAACCCTTGCCCATAATTGAGGTGCCATTTGAACGGAACGCTATGGATATTGTGTGGTAAAGTCAGCAAGGGGAAACCAATATATATTAGTAGTCCTGGATTGCGCAACCAGGTATCCAGAAGCAGTCCCATTAAGGAAAACGTAATTTAAGGCCATTGGCCGGGAGTAATTTCAAATGTTTTACAGAATTGGGTTCCCCAAGGAGATACTAATGGACCAGGGGACCCCGTTTTTGTCAAAGGTGATGGCAGACTTGTGCAAACTGTTTCGGATTAAGCAGTTGAGGATGTACATCTATCATCCACAGACCGATGGAATAGTTGGGAGGTTTAATTAAACACTAAAATCCATGTTAAAAAGAGTTGTCCAGAAAGACAGGAAGGATTGGGATATGTTGCTCCCTGACCTGTTGCTTACCATCTGGAAGGTTCCACAAACATCCGCGGGTTTCTCACCGTTCGAGTTTGTGTATGGGTGAAGCCCCCTGGGGTTGCTCGATCTAGTAAAGGAGACGTGGGGAAGTGAAACCTCACTACATAAAACAGTGGTAGAGCATATCTCCCAAATGCAAGAGAGTGTGGCCTGAGTGATGCCGTTAGTGAAGGAGCATCTCCAGAAAGCTCAGGGTGCCCAAAGGAGGGTGTACAACTGGTCAGCTAAAGTCAGACAGTTTCAAGCAGGAGACCGGGGGGGTTGTTCTGATACCAATGATGGAGAGCAAGTTCCTGGCCAAGTGGCAGGGACTGTTTGAGGTAGTGGAAAAAGTGGGTGAGGTGAACTACAAGGTACACTAGCCAGGGAAAAGAAAGCCATACCAGATCTATCACGTAAACTTGTTAAAACCCTGGAGAGACAAAGAACAAGTATCTGCGCTGGAAGGTGTGCAGTCAGGGGACCCTGCAGGAGCTGACCTGGTGCAGGTTGCTGCTACTCAGTCTAGGCCACAAACCCAACAAGAGAAAAGATTTCTGCAAAGAAATAAGGACAATTTTTTTTTAGGATTGCCTGGTCTCACCAACGTCATCGAGCATGACATTGTAACAGAGCCCAAAGTAAAAATCAGTTTATAGCCTTATCATATCCCAGAAGCACATAGAGTGGCAGTGTCTGAAGAGGTGAAAAGAATGCTGGAGCTTGATGTCATGAGAGTCGCAGAGTCAGTGGTCGAGTCCAATCGCATTGGTACCAAAACCCAATGGCACTCTTCGTTTCTGCAATGACTTTAGAAAATATAATGAAGTCTCTAAGTTTGATATCTATCTGATGCCCCAGGTAGACTAGTTAATTGAGAGGTTGGGTCCCGCCAGGTATATCCCCACGTTGGACCTCACAAAAGGGTACTTTCAGATTTCCCTCACCAAGGAAACCAGAGAGAAAACAGCCTTTTCCACCCCAGAAGGTCACTCCCAGTATAAAAGGATGCCATTTGGCCTACACTCTGCTCCAGCCATATTCCAACTGGCCATGGATAAAACATTGCGCCCATATTGATAATATGCTAATTCTCAGTACTGATTGTGGGTCCCAACTTCCCCGGGTTCAGGCAGTAAAAAAAGGAAAGGTTTACAATCAATCCTGAGAAGTGTGCAATTGGGATGGAGGAAGCCAAGTATCTAGGGTAAATTGGGGTAGGGGGCTAGTGAAACCTCAACTGACCCCGTCCCCTAACCAAAAAGCAGATCAGAGCATTTTTTGACATAGTTGGCTACCGGAGGTTCGTCCCCAACTTTGCCACCATCGCTGCACCATTGACTGACTTGACAAAAGGCAGGAAGTCAGTAATGTTAAAATGGAATGCGGATGCTGAAGAAGCTATTCAGAAGGTGCAGACAGATGCCTCAAGTGAGGGCTTAGGAGCAGTCTTATCTCAATTGGGTAATGGAGAAGAGCACCGCATAGTTTTCCTCAGTAGGAAACTGACAGCAACAGAGAAAAACTACGCCAAGGGTGGGTCCTGGACGGATGCTATGTGTCACCGATATTTGGGTTGTGGTCCCTTTAAGAGTGATAGGCTGGTGTACTCAGGGGTAGGGATGAGCTTCGCGTTCGAGTCGAACCCATGTTCGACTCGAACATTGGCTGTTCGATCGTTCGCCGAATTGCGAACGATATGGGCCGTTCGCGCCAAATTCGTGTGGCGCGTCACGGCCCATAATTCACTGCGGCATTGCAGTGCATTGCTTGCTGATGATTGGCCAAGCATGCACTATGACCCGCATGCTTGGCCAATCACAGCGCCGCCTTAACAGAGAGCCATAATTGGCCAAAGCCAAGGAGGCTTTGGCCAATTATGGCTCAGGGGATTTAGTACACGCCCCACACTATATAAGGCCGCCTGCATGGCGGCCCTGTGCAGTGTGTTCCGGTGTGCTTAGAGAGAGAGAGAGACAGTGTCATTTCATTTGAGTTAGCTAGATTAGGCAGGACAGTCAGTCAGTTAGCTGCACTTAAAGTGTATTGTGTATATATATGCATCCCAGGTGTTGCATATATATATATATATATACACTGTATTCAGTTTAGCTAGATCCGTTCCTGTTATCTTCTAGACTATTTACATTTAGTGCAGTGCGTCCTGCTCACAGTGTTCAGCTAGATCCGTTCCTGTTATATTCCTACTGACAGGCAGGCTTTTCTTGTTACAGTATTTTGAAGAAAATTACTGGTGTTCTTTTGATCCTATTAGTACCACAGTCAGGCAGCTAGACTATTTACATTTAGTGCAGTGCGTCCTGCTCACAGTGTTCAGCTAGATCCGTTCCTGTTATCTTCTTACTGACAGGCAGGCTTGTCTTGTTACAGTATTTTAAAGAAAATTACTGGTGTTCTTTTGATCCTATTAGTACCACAGTCAGGCAGCTAGACTATTTACAGTTAGTGCAATGCGTCCTGCCCACAGTGTTCTGCTAAACCTACAAGTAAGTGGGGTGCGTCCTGCTCACAGTGTTCAGCTAAACCTACAAGTTAGTGTGGTGCGTCCACCTCACAGTGTTCAGCTAAACCTACAAGCTAGTGGGGTGCGTCCTGCTCACAGTGTTCAGCTAGATCCGTTTCTGTTATCTTCTTACTAACAGGCAGGCTTGTCTTGTTACAGTAAATACAGCTACCTGAAGAAAATTGCTGGTGTTCTTTTGATCCTATTAGTACCACAGTCAGGCAGCTAGACTATTTACAGTTAGTGCAGTGCGTCCTGCTCACAGTGTTCTGCTAAACCTACAAGTTAGTGGGGTGCGTCCTGCTCACAGTGTTCAGCTAAACCTACAAGTTAGTGGGGTGCGTCCACCTCACTGTGTTCAGCTAAACCTACAAGCTAGTGGGGTGCGTCCTGCTCACAGTGTTCAGCTAGATCCGTTTCTGTTATCTTCTTACTGACAGGCAGGCTTGTCTTGTTACAGTAAATACAGCTACCTGAAGAAAATTGCTGGTGTTCTTTTGATCCTATTAGTACCACAGTCAGGCAGCTAGACTATTTACAGTTAGTGCAGTGCGTCCTGCTCACAGTGTTCTGCTAAACCTACAAGTTAGTGGGGTGCGTCCTGCTCACAGTGTTCAGCTAAACCTACAAGTTAGTGGGGTGCGTCCACCTCACAGTGTTCAGCTAAACCTACAAGCTAGTGGGGTGCGTCCTGCTCACAGTGTTCAGCTAGATCCGTTCCTGTTATCTTCTTACTGACAGGCAGGCTTGTCTTGTTACAGTAATACAGCTACCTGAAGAAAATTGCTGGTGTTCTTTTGATCCTATTAGTACCACAGTCAGGCAGCTAGACTATTTACAGTTAGTGCAGTGCGTCCTGCTCACAGTGTTCTGCTAAACCTACAAGTTAGTGGGGTGCGTCCTGCTCACAGTGTTCAGCTAAACCTACAAGTTAGTGGGGTGCGTCCACCTCACAGTGTTCAGCTAAACCTACAAGCTAGTGGGGTGCATCCTGCTCACAGTGTTCAGCTAGATCCGTTCCTGTTATCTTCTTACTGACAGGCAGGCTTGTCTTGTTACAGTAAATACAGCTACCTGAAGAAAATTGCTGGTGTTCTTTTGATCCTATTAGTACCACAGTCAGGCAGCTAGACTATTTACAGTTAGTGCAGTGCGTCCTGCTCACAGTGTTCTGCTAAACCTACAAGTTAGTGGGGTGCGTCCTGCTCACAGTGTTCAGCTAAACCTACAAGTTAGTGGGGTGCGTCCACCTCACAGTGTTCAGCTAAACCTACAAGCTAGTGGGGTGCGTCCTGCTCACAGTGTTCAGCTAGATCCGTTCCTGTTATCTTCTTACTGACAGGCAGGCTTGTCTTGTTACAGTATTTTAAAGAAAATTGCTGGTGTTTTTTTGATCCTATTAGTACCACAGTCAGGCAGCTAGACTATTTACAGTTAGTGCAGTGCGTCCTGCTCACAGTGTTCTGCTAAACCTACAAGTTAGTGGGGTGCGCCCTGCTCACAGTGTTCAGCTAAACCTACAAGTTAGTGGGGTGCGTCCACCTCACAGTGTTCAGCTAAAGCTACCTGTAGAAGGTTGGTGGTGTTCTCATACTACAGGCAGGCAGTTGATTTTGCTAGCTGCAGTATCAGTACATATATATATATATATATATATATATATATATATATATATATATATATATCCCAGCTTAGTGCAGCTGCAGGCCATTAGTATGTCTGGAAGGCCAAGAAGGAGAGGCAGACAGTCACAAGCCAATAAGAGAGGGCAAGCAGGCTCTGTGTCTAGTGCTGGTCGTGGAGACGGTGCATCCTCATCAGCACGTGGCCATGGGACACGCTTGGCCTTTTTTTCGGCAGCTGGCCATGTTGAGCCGCAACATGCGGAAGACTTGGTCGAGTGGATGACCAAGCCGTCCTCATCCTCCTCATCCTCTCTCACCCATGCCCAGGGTACTTTGTCTGGCAAAGCAGCGGCCTCTTCCCTTGGCTCAATGTCATCAGTGACTCCTTCCCTAGCCCCACCATGTCCTCCTGAGGAGTCCCTCGAACTGTTTGACCACAGTGTTGGGTACATGCTCCAGGAGGATGCCCAGCGTTTGGAAGGCTCTGATGATGATACTGAGCTCGATGAAGGCAGTAACACGAGCACGGACAGAGGGGGTGCCCAAGAAGGACAGCAATCTGGCAGTCATGCTCCCCCTGCTGCAGCATACTGCCAGGTTTGCTCCAGTGATGAGGAGGGAGGGGATGATGAGGTCACTGACTCAACGTGGGTGCCTGATAGGAGAGAGGAGGAGGAGGAGGAGGAGGAGGCGGCACATCACCAACGAGGCAGGATGCCCTCCAGGGGCCAGCCTAAGGGCAGCACATTGACTGCATCACACCCCAAAGCTCCACATGTGCAGGGCGCTGCAGTCTCTGCGCGTTATTCAAAAAGTTCTTTGGTGTGGGCCTTTTTTGAGACGAGTGCATCAGATCGCACCGCTGCTATTTGCAACATATGTCTCAAGCGTATCTCGCGTGGCCAAAACATCTCCCGCTTGGGTACCACATGCTTGACCAGACATATGTTGACCTGCCATGCAGTTCGTTGGCAAGCGTATCTAAAAGACCCACACCAAAGAACAAAGAGGACCTCTGCTTGCTCCTCATCAGCTGAGATTTCCAACCCCACTAGACCTTCAGTCCTCTCTGAGACCTGCACTGAGAGGAATGAAGGTGTAGAATTAGGTGTGTCACAGCCACGTACTTGTGGGCAATCTGATTTTGGTACACCGACGTCAGATTGTACCAGGCAAATTTCCCTGCCCCAGCTGCTGCACCGCCGAAAGAAGTTTGCTCCCAGCCATCCACATGCCCAACGGTTGAATGCTAGCTTGGCAAAATTGCTAGCACTTCAACTGCTGCCTTTTCAGTTGGTAGACTCTGCCCCCTTCCGTGAGTTTGTGGAATGTGCGGTTCCTCAGTGGCAGGTACCCAAACGCCACTTTTTCTCACGGAAGGCAATTCTGGCTCTCTACCAGCATGTGGAAGGCAATGTCCATGCCTCGCTGGACAGGGCGGTCAGCGGTAAGGTGCATATTACCGCTGACTCATGGTCCAGCAGGCATGGACAGGGACGTTACCTAAGTTTCACGGCGCATTGGGTGACTCTGCTGGCAGCTGGGAAGGATGCAGGACAAGGTGCAGTAGTGTTGGAGGTTGTTCCGCCACCACGCCTCCAAAATGCTAATGATTGTGACACACCTCTCTCCTCCACCCCCTCCTCTTCTTCTTCCTCCATGGCCTCTTCCTCGGAACCAGCGGTGCTCCGTAGTCGTTCAAGGGGCTACGCAAGTACGCAGGCCAAAAGATGCCATGCGGTGCTTGAGCTGGTGTGCTTGGGGGACAGGAGCCACACTGGGGCAGAGGTTCTGTCAGCTCTGCAGGGGCAGGTTCAGAGGTGGTTGACGCCACGCCAACTTAAGGCAGGAATGGTGGTTTGCGACAATGGCACCAACCTCCTCTCTGCCCTCCGACAGGGACAAATGACCCATGTGCCCTGTTTGGCTCACGTCCTTAACTTGGTGGTGCAGCGGTTCTTGGGCAGGTACCCGGGCTTACAGGATGTCCTGAGGCAGGCCAGGAAAGTCTGTGTGCATTTCCGCCGGTCATATAATGCCAGTGCTCGGCTGACGGACCTCCAAAAGGAGTTTAACCTGCCCAAGAACCGCCTAATCTGTGACATGCCCACCAGGTGGAACTCAACATTGGCCATGCTGCAGCGGCTGCACACACAGCAGAGGGCCATCAATGAGTACCTGTGCGACTATGGCACCAGGACAGGGTCAGGGGAGCTTGGTTTTTTTTCCCCACGCCAGTGGGCCATGATCAGGGATGCATGCACTGTCCTGTCACCATTTAAGGAGGCCACGAGGATGGTGAGCAGTGACAGTGCATGCATCAGTGACACTGTCCCCCTTGTCCACCTGTTGGAGCACACGCTGCGTGGAATAATGGACAGGGCACTTGAGGCAGAACAGAGGCAGGAAGAGGAGGACTTCCTTAGCTCTCAAGGCCCCCTTTATCCAGACAGTGTTCCTGCGTGCCCGCCGATCACACAGGAAGAGGACGAGGAGGAAGAGGAGGAGGAGGAGGAGGAAGATTGTGTCAGTATGGAGGTGGAGCCTGGCACTCAGCATCAGCAGCAGTCTTTAAGGGATCAGTCCCAAGAAACACATGGACTTGTACGTGGCTGGGAGGAGGTGGCTGCGGACCATGTCGTCCTTAGTGACCCAGAGGACTCCGGACCGAATGCCTCAGCAAACCTACGCTGCATGGCCTCCCTGATCCTGCAAAGCCTGCGTAAGGATCCTCGTATTCGTGGTATCAAGGAGAAGGACCAATACTGGCTGGCAACCCTCCTTGATCCACGTTACAAGGGTAAGGTTGCGGACCTTATCTTGCCATCGCAGAGGGAGCAGAGGATGAAACATCTTCGGGAGGCCTTGCAGAAAGGTCTGTGCAACGCGTTCCCAGAGACTGGGAGGTTACAAACTCCTGTTTCTGGACAACGTGTTGCTGAGGCTTCGGTCAGTCAAAGAAGGAGCGGTGGAGAAGGTGGCCGTCTGACCGATGCGTTCAGACAATTTTTTGGTCCGCAGCCCCAAGGTATGATCGGTTCCAGCAACCATCGCCAGCGTCTGTTTTACATGGTGCAGGAATACCTAGGGGCAAGATCAGACTTGGACACCTTTCCCACCGAAAATCCTCTGGGTTACTGGGTCTTGAGGATGGATCACTGGCCAGAGCTTGCACAGTATGCAATTGAGCTACTGGCCTGTCCTGCATCCAGCGTTCTTTCGGAACGCACATTCAGTGCTGCTGGAGGCGTGGTAACCGATCACAGGGTGCGTCTGTCCACTGACTCGGTCGATCGACTGACCTTCAGAAAAATGAATGAGTCTTGGATCACCACCAGCTACCAAGCACCTGATGCTGATGTAACCGAATAATTTTTTTTGAAATCTCAGATCCCTTCAAAGACTGCCTATGCTGATGCTGAGTGACTATCCCTGAGTAATTATCCTCTTCCTCCTCAATCATCACGCTGATAGCTTGTAAGAACATTTTTGGTTCTGGGTGCCACCACCAGTGCCTAAGGCACAATTTTTCAGCCCCTGTTTAACAGGGGCGTGTAATTACGATTTTTGATGTAATACTTTGCAGCAGGGCTCGTTCCTGCATTCCAACTAGAGTGTCTGTGAGGGGTTGCAGTGTTGTGGCACCAGCACCAGTGCCTAAGGCCCAATTTTTCAGCCCTTGTTTAACAGGGGCGTGTAATTACAATTTTTGATGCAATACTTTGCAGCAGGGCTCGTTCCTGCATTCCAACTAGAGTGTCTGTGAGGGGTTGCAGTGTTGTGGCACCAGCACCAGTGCCTAAGGCCTAATTTTTCAGCTCCTGTTCAACAGGGGCATGTAATTACAATTCTTGATCTAATATTTCACAGCAGAGCCCTGTGAGGGCATACAGTGTTGTGGCCACAGCAACACCTAAGGCCCAAATTTCTGCTGAGTATATAGGGCAGGACCCTACTTTCAAACAACTAACTTACAAACGACTCCTACTTGCAAACGGAAGGAGACAACAGGAAGTGAAATCTACCCCTAGGAAGGGAAATTCTCTCCTGTAAGAGTTAATATGGGAAAAACATTTCTCCTTTCCACTGATGCTTTCCAATCCATTGGGACAAAAAGTGAGGTGAAATCTTCTGAAGAGGAGGAAAGACAGCAAAACAAATGTCACAGGGGTGATAACCCTTCCCTATGTTTTCCAAAAAGCTTAAAAAAGATTTTTTGGCTGGAGCTAAACACGTTAAAAATGTACCCGTTCAAAATTACAAAGAGATTCTACTTAACAACAAACCTACAGCCTGTATACTGCTGTTCAGAGTATATAGGGCCTGGTGGCCCCACACCTTTCCTTATTTTAATTTGGGTGCGGGGTTCCCCTTAATATCCATACAAGACCCAAAGGGCCTGGTAATGGACTGGGGGGTACCCATGCCGTTTGTCTCACTGATTTTCATCCATATTGCCAGGACCCGACATTACATTAAACCCGCAAGCAGTTTTAAATGAGATTTTTTCCTTTAAAAATGACATTTGGTGCAGGGACTGTTCTAAACACGGGAAACACGCGTCACTTTACAGGCATACCATAGACACCCCTCAGGTACGATATTTAAAGGAATATTTCACTTTTTTTTTTTTTTACTTTAAGCATCATTAAAATCACTGCTCCCGAAAAAACGGCCGTTTTTAAAAGTTTTTTTTTGCATTGATACATGTCCCCTGGGGTAGGACCCGGGTCCCCAAACCCTTTTTAGGACAATACCATGCAAATTAGCCTTTAAAATGAGCACTTTTGATTTCGAACATTCGAGTCCCATAGACGTCAATGGGGTTCTAACGTTCGTGCGAACTTTCGGTCCGTTCGCAGGTTCTGGTGCGAACCGAACCGGGGGGTGTTCGGCTCATCCCTACTCAGGGGTCTCGCCTGTACAAGGTGAGGGATTCCGGGACAGTAGTACAGAAGAGAGGACTGACTCGCAGTCCTCTCGGCATTAGTAGTGGCATAGTTGGGATCTGGAAAAGGGCCTCCACTCCTGACTACAGGGACTCCAGTCCCCAAATGGTTAAGAGCCTCCAGGAAGCAGCACTTTAAAACAGGAACCAGTATTAGGTGTTGTGTAGGAGTTGGAGAGAGACACCAGTTTGGAGTGCTGCACATTTGCTGTAAGCTGCCAGACAGCCAGACTGGAACTGTGCTAACCCTGGGGTAAAGTCCAATCTATGAACTGTATGCTTCATTATATTTTGTTTGTGCTGAAGACAAGTGGACTTTTTGTGTTGCAATTTTGTTTTGCTGTTGGAGGCGTTTCTTTGTGTTTGCCTTAAAGTGAATGTAAACCCTCACATATACCCAGTGAAATGAACAGCCTCAGATGATACAAAGGGATAAAACCAATCATCCTACATAAGTTTTACATGCATATCTGCTGTCTTCAGCTTTATATATTCTTTAGAAAGTGCAGATCTTGTTACAGATTTTCTCGACCTGTTCAGCACTGAGTTTAAAGTGGTTGTAAACGATTATGCCGCATACACACGACCGGACTTTACGGCATACTTGGTCCGGCGATCTTTTCAACGGACTTTGTAGCGTAGGTGCGCCGGACTTACAAACGGATGGACTTGGACACACACGATCACTCCAAAAGTCCGATGGTTTTGAACGCGGTGATGTACAGCACGTACGACGGGACTAGAAAAGGAAGTTCAAGCCCCACTACACCACCCTTTGGGCTCCTTCTGCTAATCTCGTGTTTATCTCGTGTTAGTAGAAGTTTGGTTAGAGACGATTCGCGCTTTTCACACTTCAGCTTATTTCGATCGTTTTCTGCAGTTCAGTTTGTGCTTGTGAGGTTTGTATCTGGTTTTCAGTGCGTGTTGGTCAGTTCGTAACCTGCCTAGCAGGCCGTTCTGGTCTGCTTGTTCCTGATCTTCAGGTCGCTCTTCATAGGCCTTGCTGTTCTTCAGTGCGTTTGTTCTAAGTTTGTTTATTTGACCGGCCGACCATTTTGACGCCATGATGCGTGGACATACTCATTCTCGAGCTCATGCTGCATGTGGACTTGGTGTTGGGGTTAATACTTTGACCCAAGTCCAGTCCATGAACAGGGCGAGGAGGAGTTCATGGACAAAGAATTGGTTGCGCCAGCGTGACCAATTCTCGTACATGCCTTTGCTCCGTGAGATCCGTGAGAATAATCCTGAGGATTTCAGGAATTATCTCAGGATGACAGACCCTGTTTTTCAACGTCTGCTGGCTATGCTGACCCCTTATATCTGCAGGCAGGATACCTGCATGAGGCAAGCCATCACTGCGGAGCAGAGGCTAGTTGCCACTTTACATTACTTGGTGACTGGGAGAAGTCTTCAGGACTTGAAGTTCTCGACAGGCATCTCACCCCAGGCTCTGGGGATCATAATCCCAGAGACCTGTTCTGCTATAATTCAGGTCCTGCAGAAGAACTATATGAAGGTAATTTTTTTATCCTTTAACATTACATGATATGTATTTAATGTTTGCTAATGTATTGTCTAAATGTCCTCGTTACATAATTACCATGCTTGGAATATGCTGTGAATGTCCCCTTTATCTTCACGCCTGTTTTTTTAAATTAATCTTTTTTTGCCTTCAATGCATATTTACCTTCACTAACCTCCCCACCCTGCAATCCTGGGTCCATTTATACCTCTAGCCTATAGTCCCTTTAACAATGTATATTGTCAGTTCCATTGTACTGCTTTCCCCTCCCCCACCCCCTGAAATGTTTCCAAATGTCAGGTGTGTTCTTCTCCCAAATTAGAACCCCTCCCCCACCCCCTGAAATGTTTCCAAATGTCAGATGTGTTCTTCTCCCAAATTAGAACCCCTCCCCCACCCCCTGAAATGTTTCCAAATGTCAGGTGTGTTCTTCTCCCAAATTTAGAACCCCTCCCCCACCCCCTGAAATGTTTCCAAATGTCAGGTATGTTCTTCTCCCAAATTAGAACCCCTCCCCCACCCCCTGAAATGTTTCAAAATGTCAGGTGTGTTCTTCTAACAAATTAGAACTCCTCCCCCCACATACAAATTGATCAATGGTCCATCAGGGGTGTTGAGTAATCTTATAAGTGGGCCTTATGTTTTTTATTTTTTTGAAATAACACGTATTAAAAATGTTCGACTGCTGTTATTCAAGAATGTTTTTGTGTAATCTGCCAGAAAAGTTATGTTTAAAAGTACTTATATTGTATTTTTTCTTGTTTGACTCCACAGTTTCCTTCAAACACACAGGAATGGCAGACTATGGACTCCCAGTTCGCTGACTGTTGGGACTTTCCCAACTGTGTTGGGGCGATTGATGGGAAGCATGTCCGCATTGTGCCACCACCCCATTCGGGGTCTTACTACTTTAACTACAAGGGGTTTCATAGTGTAGTATTGATGGCGGTGGTCTCAGCACAATTGGATTTTATGTTTGTGGACGTGGGGAAGAACTGCCGGATGTCGGACGGAGGAGTCTTTGCACAGACAGAGTTGTGCCAGCGTCTCCAGACTGGTGGCCTGGGAATGCCACCTGATCACCAGAACGTTGATGGACTCCCCTCAGTTTTCATCGCTGATGAAGCATTTGCTCTTGGCGAGCACTTGATGAGGCCATTCCCCCAAAGGTTCCTCACCCCTGAGAGGAGGGTATTTAAATACCGGCTGGCCAGAGCAAGAAGAGTTGTGGAGAATGCCTTCGGGATTCTGGCCAGCCGGTTCCGTTTGTTCCTCTCGGCCATAAATCTGGTGGAATACAAGATAAATCATGTCATATCAGGATGGTGACTTGGGGGGGTCCTGGGATCCTCGGACTGTTGTCTGAGTCTTTTTTCCCCTATGAGAATGAAACAAAAGTATACAAAAGGTATACTTAAAACACAGTGATATTTCAGTCCTGAAAAAGGAATATGAAACGTTGCTTAGAAGTTGGGGACAATTGTCATTTTGTTCCCACAAAATTTTTGAAGACAGGATTAAAATTCACTCTGACCAAAAATGCAAAACAATACATGTTTTCATGCAAGTTTCACAGATGCAGACACCTCAAGTATCCCCTGGAGCCCCTATGTGTATCACCCACAAACATTTTCTCTGGTGTCACATAGTACACTAGTGCTCCTGAGTCCAGATGTGGAAACAGCTGCTGTGTCCTGTTCTTACATTACACTGAATCATTTTTTAAGAAGCATTCTAGTTTCAAACTACACAACATCCCCACATTTTTGGAATAAGACAAATTATCAAGACCTAAATGTATGTCCAACCCTGTACCATCGTATTTGGCGAAAAACAAACGCCATTTTCTTATTATCATATGTATTTTCAAAAGAAAGGTCTTTACGAACGATGCTGTATAAATGAAAAGCATATGGATCAGCATGCAAGTTAAGTATCTCAATAGGAACACACAACAAGTACTTACTTTTTTTAAGCAGCTTCTTGATTCGCCAATATTGTTCAGGCTCCCTAGTTTTGAGGTCAGACCACCGCTTCCTCAATTGTTCTTTAGCCCGTTTAATGCCAACTTTTTGTTCAAGAGCTGTGACAACTGAGGACATTATTTTGTCCTTCCGCATATTGGGTCAGGTGTACGGTCCTTTTTTGGCATCATAGTCCTCCCTTCTCAATGGGCACCATCTCCACCATCTCTTCAAAGGCCATGTTGGTGGCCTTATATCTCCTCCTGGATCTGGATGGTTGTGGCTCCGGGCTTTCCTCCGCGCTAGTTCCAGATAATCTCTTCGCCATATTTCTCTAGATACTCCCACTGCGCAACGAAGAGTGAAGGGGCGGGGACAAATCGTACTAAAGAACGTCAGGGGCGGGTGACGTAGGCATAGCATGACACATGCACAGTGTATATAAAGCTATTACGCTGGCCTACGTATGTCCGAGCAGAAGTAGCGAGTGTCAGAAACGAAGGTAAGATTTAAACGTGGGTGTGTGTTTGGTGAATGTGTTTGGTGTGTGTGTGTGTGTGTATGAATCCCTTTAAGGAGGAAGAATTTTTGTCGCGTTTTATTGAACTGTATGAAGAGAACAGAAACCTGTGGGAGGTCAAGCACCCATTGTATTTTATTAGACATGTAAGGAAGGCAACACTGGGGACACATTTGGAATTTGTCAAGACTTGAGTCCCCCAGGCATATCTTAAGTTTGTGGACAATAAAATTGGGATCTTGCGCAATATGTACAGGCGGAAACACAAGAAGATCCAGGATTCCCTCAGATCAGGAGCAGCAGCAGACCAGGTTTATGTCCCCAAGCTGTGGTACTACCAAAAACTGCGATTTCTGGATGACCAGACAGAAGCAAGGCAATCACTTTCGACCCTTCCCTCCAGCCTTCCCTCCAGCCTTCCCTCCACCCTTCCCTTCACCCCAGCTGAGGCGTCCCAGCAAGAACTGGGCCCTTTCATCCTTGATGAAGTGGATGCGCCCAGCTTCAGCCAGGTATACTTTTTTTGAGAATTTGGGATTGTGTAAATATTAATGATGTAAACTGTAAAATGTTTTAAGTGCTTCCCCAAAAATGATTTCATCACAATTATTAATATGTATACATATCACTAGACAATAGTGGACAAAAATGTACTTCAAATATTGGTGATCAGCTAGAATAATGGTGTGGTCAAAAAGATAGCCTTTTCTATTTGTTTAGAATTATATTTGCAGGTCATGAGCTGAAAATTGTGTGTGATTGCGGAAGCAAAAATTACAACTATGTCCCTTTTTTTTACCCAGGATAAGCTCAGCCAGGAGGAGGCCGTGCCCAGTGGTATAGAGGAGGAGGCCTTGCCCAGTGGGAGAGAGGAGGAGGCCGTGCCCAGTGGCAGGCAGGAGGTGGCTGGGCCCAGTATGTCAGGTTCCTCCCCTCTGCAGTGCCAGCAAAAGGCCCGGGAAGATCACCCAAACAGAGGAGGAATCACTAGCCCTCATTCGGGAAGCCAGCCAAATACTCAGTACCCCACCCAAAGCTGAAGAGGCCTATGGAACGTATATGGCCACTAGGTTGCTGGAACTTGAAAAGGGGCAACGCCTCCTCTGTGAGGGGCTTATTTTTCAGGCCTTTCAGAAGGGGTTGAGAGGGGAGCTTACTCCATCAAGCTATATTGCAGATGAAGCCCCTCCTCCTGCTCCTCCTCCTCCTCCTGCCCCAAGTACACCACCAGAGGCACAGTCTCCAAGGAAGGCTGCAGAGAAGCATGGAGGGAAAGCTGCAGAGCAGCGTGCAGGGAAGGCTCCACGGAAGAGTCGAAGGTGATTGCCTGGCTTCTGTCTCGTCTGACAGAAGATGCAGATTGTGCTCCCTAGTCGCAAGATCCCAATTTTATTTTCCAAGAACTTGATGTGTGTCCTAGGGGACAAAAGGCTTCACACATTCCAAAAGTGTCTCCAGTGTTGCCTTCCTCATTTATGTTTTTCAAAAAATAAATGGATATTTTCTTTACCTTACATTATTGACTATGTGTTTTGATTCAAAAAGGACATTTTGTTTGTAAGTAGGCAGGTACATGTCCAAAAGACTGTGGGTTATTTCCAAAAGGCTAAATCATTTTGCAATTCAAGTGCAAAGTGCACTTTATAAATTGCACTGCAAGTGCACTTGTTGTAAGTGCAGTCACTGTAAATCTGAGGGGAAGATATGAAATGAGGGGAAGCTCTGCAGATTTTATCATCCAATCATGTGCAAGATACATTTTTGGTTTTTGGTTTTCCTTGCATGTGCCCCTCGGATCCACAGCGAATGCACTTCCAAATGCTCTTTCAGTGCAATTTCAAGTACACTTTGCACTTGTAGTGCAAAATGAATTAGCCTCTTGAAAATATCCCCCCTATGTCTAATTAACAAGGCACATCAACCTCATTAAGGTTCATTAAAACAATACAAAATATTAAGGTTATTGTGGTAACTTGAAACTCCAAAAAAAAAAATAACAGTTTTGAGAATTTAGCACAAATTGGAAAATAGATAGTGATTAAATCTAAAAATAATAAAGATGAGTCCAAAAAATAATTTATACATTATTTCAGGAAATCTGGCTTTTAAAAACTATAATATTAGTCATGGCATGAGGATAAATCATGAAGAAAGTAGTTTGTGAGAACTCTGTGAATATAAGCAGCAAAACAACTTCATTCCTCTCGCATTATAAAGAAAAAAAGAATACGCTGTATTAAAAGATCACAGAAGAGGAATGTGCTAGCTTCAATACGAAGGCTAGTTTTACCAGACCGAGTGCTTCCATCTTGCACTTGCTTCAGAGCATGCGTCAGTTTTGGTCCGTCGGACTAGCACACAGACGACCGTTTTGTACGCCAGAAAGCCGAGTAAGTTGGACAGATTTGAAACATGTTTAATTTCTAGGTCCGTTAAACTTTTGAGAAAAAAAAGTCCGCTGGAGCCCACACATGATCGAATTGTCCGACGGACTCCGGTTCGCCGGACCAAGTATGCTGTAAAGTCCGCTCGTGTGTACGTGGCATAACAGACCACTTTGACCTACAGCTAAGCCTAGATTAAGGCTTACCTGTAGGTCCAAGAAATATCTCCTAAACCTACACTTCTTGAGAGCAACCGTGCTCTAGTAACCTTCGCCTTTCGGCCTCCAGGCCATAAGGTGTAGCTTCTCTAGAGTTGGGTGCAGGAACTGGCCTTGGGACAGAAGGTCTGGGGTCACTGCAAGAGGTATTAGAGCCTCCTCGCTTAGCTGCAGAAGTATCATGAACCATGGCCTCCTTGGCCATTGGCCAGAATGGGATTACTGCTATCACTGCAATTGAGGACCTCCTGAGTCTAGTGATTAGACTTATTGGAGGAAATATGTATTCCAGGCTCAACCCCCACGGGGGTGGTGAAGGCAGTCTATTCCCTCTGCCTTGGGATACGGTATTCTCGCCAAAAACCTCAGCCATTTGGTATTCATTGGGGTTGCAGCCAAATCTATTTCCGGGATGCCCCACCTCTGGGTTAAGAGGAAAAAGGCCTGGGGACTCAGGGATCATTCACTGTTTGACAAAAAATTCCGACTGAATCAGCTAGTTGGTTTTCCGTTTGCTGGTACATATACTGAGATTAGATCTTTTAAATGTGTCTGGGTCCAGTTCAGGACTCTTCCAGTAATGTGGAGCTCCTGGTACCCCTCTGCCTCTGAATATAAGCTACAGCGACTCTGTTGTCCAGAGTACCCGCTTTCCCCTCAACGAAGAGTCGAAAGTTAACAGGGCTTGCAGGGTGGCTCTGAGTTCCAAGATTTTTGAGACTGTCCCATGGGGATTGAATGCCCAGCGACCCTGAGCTGCCTCATCTTGATAATATGCTCCCCAACCTTCCAGACTGGTGCCCAAAGTGACAACTTCTGCTCGCTGGGAAAACAATCAGGCACTGTTTTATTAGGTTGCAGACCTGAGTCCACCACCAAAGAGATTGTTTCACCCTGTTGGTAATGCTGATTGATACTCCATCCCACTGGATGGTTCTCATATGTATATGTATGTATGTATGTACAGTGGGAATGGAAAGTATTCAGACCCCCCTACATTTTTCACTCTTTGTTATATTGCAGCCATTTGCTAAAATCATTTAAGTTAATTTTTTTCCTCATTAATGTACACACAGCACCCCATATTGACAGAAAAACACAGAATTGTTGACATTTTTGCGGATTTATTAAAAAATAAAAACTGAAATATCACATGGTCCTAAGTATTCAGACCCTTTGCTGTGACACTCATATATTTAACTCAGGTGCTGTCCATTTCTTCTGATCATCCTTGAGATGGTTCTACACCTTCATTTGAGTCCAGCTGTGTTTGATTATACTAATTGGATTTGATTAGGAAAGCCACACACCTGTATATATAAGACCTTACAGCTCACAGTGCGTGTCAGAGCAAATGAGAATCATGAGGTCAAAGGAACTGCCTGAAGAGCTCAGAGACAGAATTGTAGCAAGGCACAGATCTGGCCAAGGTTACAAAAAAAATTCTACTGCACTTAAGGTTCCTAAGAGCACAGTGGCCTCCATAAGATAGAACTTTTTGGCTTTAATTCTAAGCGGTATGTGCGGAGAAAACCAGGCACTGCTCATCACCTGTCTAATACAGTCCCAACAGTGAAGTATGGTGGTGGCATCATCATGCTGTGTTTTTCAGCTGCAGGGACAGGACGACTGGTTGTAATTGAGGGAAAGATGAATGCAGCCAAGTACAGGGATATCCTGAACGAAAACCTTCTCCAGAGTGCTCAGGACCTCTGACTGGGCCGAAGGTTTACCTTCCAACAAGACAATGACCCTAAGCACACAGCTAAAATAATGAAGGAGTGGCTTCACAACAACTCCGTGACTGTTCTTGAATGGCCCAGCCAGAGCCCTGACTTAAACCCAATTGAGCATCTCTGGAGAGACCTAAAAATGGCTGTCCACCAATGTTTACAATCCAACCGGACAGAACTGGAAAGGATCTGCAAGGAGGAATGGCAGAGGATGTGTGAAAAACTTGTTGCATCTTTCCCAAAAAGTCTCATGGCTGTATTAGATCAAAAGGGTGCTTCTACTAAATATTGAGCAAAGGATCTGAATACTTAGGACCATTTCAGTTTTTCTTTTTTAATAAATCTGCAAAAATGTCAACAATTCTGTGTTTTTCTTTCAATATGGGGTGCTGTGTGTACATTAATGAGGAAAAAAAATGAACTTAAATGATTTTAGCAAATTCCTGCAATGTAACATGGAGTGAAAAATTTAAGGGGGTCTGAATACTTTCCATCCCCACTGTACGTATATGACATTGAGCCTATTGAATCATTGGGAACGTGGAGGTCATAGACCCCAGGATGCCAAGACAGGATCTGGCCGGCAATGTTGTTGTTGATAAAGCCCTTTTTACTTTATGGATTAGAGGGCATAATTACCCCTCTGGAAGCTGAACCATGTTGATTTGAGTGTCTAGTAGTGCAGCCAGAAAGACCATTCTTTGTGTAGGATGTAGATTGCTCTTTTTCCAGTTTATCATCCAACCCAAGTGTTGAAGCGTGTAAATCAGGATCTTCCGATGTTGCTGGCAAGCAGGATGATGTCGTCCAGATAATGATGGA
The DNA here is from genome assembly GCF_042186555.1 of Aquarana catesbeiana. Classification (NCBI taxonomy): domain Eukaryota; kingdom Metazoa; phylum Chordata; class Amphibia; order Anura; family Ranidae; genus Aquarana; species Aquarana catesbeiana. Next base: position 139,815,731 of record NC_133330.1, on the reverse strand, counting down.
CTCTTAAGCCCCTCTCTCTCAGGAGTGTGATTACTGGAAGCAGAACTTTTTTAAAGATTCAGGGAGCCATGGATATTCCCAAAGGCAAACTCCGCAATTGGAAATGTTGGTGAGTGATGGCAAAGCATAGCTACTTCTGGAAAGCGGGTGAATCAGTACATGAAGATATGCATCTGATAAATATAGGGACAGCATCCAGTTTCAAGATTCATTGCAAGCACTATTGACTGAATGCTCTCCATTAGGGATGAGCTTCGAGTTCGAGTCGAACTCATGTTCGACTCGAACATTGGCTGTTCGCAAGTTCACCGAACAGCGAACAATTTGGGGTGTTCGCGGCAAATTCGAATGCCGCGGAACACCCTTTAAAAGTCTATGGGAGAAATCAAAAGTGCTAATTTTAAAGGCTAATATGCAAGTTATTGTCATAAAAAGTGTTTGGGGACCTGGGTCCTGCCCCAGGGGACATGGATCAATGCAAAAAAAAGTTTTAAAAAGGGCCGTTTTTTCAGGAGCAGTGATTTTAATAATGCTTAAAGTCAATCAATAAAAGTGTAATATCCCTTTAAATTTCGTACCTGGGGGGTGTCTATAGTGTGCCTGTAAAGGGGCGCATGTTTCCTGTGTTTAGAACAGTCTGACAGCAAAATGACATTTTGAAGGAAAAAACTCATTTAAAACTACCCGCGGCTATTGCATTGCCGACAATACACATAGAAGTTCATTGATAAAAACGGCATGGGAATTCCCCAAAGGGGAACCCCGAACCAAAATTAAAAAAAAAAATGACGTGGGGGTCCCCCTAAATTCCATACCAGGCCCTTTAGGTCTGGTATGGATATTAAGGGGAACCCCGGCCAAAATTTAAAAAAAAAAATGACGTGGGGTTCCCCCTAAATTCCATACCAGACCCTTCAGGTCTGGTATGGATTTTAAGGGGAACCCCGCGCCAAAAAAAAAAAAAAAAACGGCGTGGGGTCCCCCCAAAAATCCATACCAGACCCTTATCCGAGCACGCAACCTGGCAGGCCGCAGGAAAAGAGGGGGGGACGAGAGTGCGGCCCCCCTCCCTCCTGAACCGTACCAGGCCACATGCCCTCAACATTGGGAGGGTGCTTTGGGGTAGCCCCCCAAAACACCTTGTCCCCATGTTGATGAGGACAAGGGCCTCATCCCCACAACCCTGGCCGGTGGTTGTGGGGGTCTGCGGGCGGGCGGCTTATCGGAATCTGGAAGCCCCCTTTAACAAGGTGACCCCCAGATCCCGGCCCCCCCCTGTGTGAAATGGTAAGGGGGTACATAAGTACCCCTACCATTTCACGAAAAAAGTGTCAAAAATGTTAAAAATGACAAGAGACAGTTTTTGACAATTCCTTTATTTAAATGCTTCTTCTATCTTCCTTCATCTTCTGGTTCTTCTGGCTCTTCTGGCTCTTCTGGTTCTTCCTCCGGCGTTCTCGTCCAGCATCTCCTCCGCGGCGTCTTCTATCTTCTTCTCCTCGGGCCGCTCCGCACCCATGGCATGGGGGGGAGGCTCCCGCTCTTCTCTTCTTCTCTTCTTCTTTTCTTCTTTTCTTCTTTTCTTCTCTTCTTCTCTTCTCTTCTTCATTTTCTTCTCCGGGCCGCTCCGCAATCCATGCTGGCATGGAGGGAGGCTCCCGCTGTGTGACGGCGCTCCTCGTCTGACAGTTCTTAAATAACGGGGGTCTGGTATGGAATTTAGGGGGAACCCCACGTCATTTTTTTTTTAAATTTTGGCCGGGGTTCCCCTTAATATCCATACCAGACCTGAAGGGCCTGGTATGGAATTTAGGAGGACTCCCACGTCATTTTTTTTTTAAAATTTTGGTTCGGGGTTCCCCTTTGGGGAATTCCCATGCCGTTTTTATCAATGAACTTCTATGTGTATTATCGGCAATGCAATAGCCGCGAGTAGTTTTAAATGAGTTTTTTCCTTCAAAATGTCATTTTGCTGTCAGACTGTTCTAAACACAGGAAACATGCGCCCCTTTACAGGCATACTATAGACACCCCCCAGGTACGAAATTTAAAGGGATATTACACTTTTATTGTTTGACTTTAAGCATTATTAAAATCACTGCTCCTGAAAAAACGGTCGTTTTTAAAACTTTTTTTTGCATTGATCCATGTCCCCTAGGGCAGGACCCGGGTCCCCAAACACTTTTTATGACAATAACTTGCATATAAGCCTTTAAAATTAGCACTTTTGATTATTCATGTTCGTGTCCCATAGACTTTAACGGTGTTCGCATGTTCGAACGAACTTTTTTCCTGTTCGCATGTTCTGGTGCGAACCGAACAGGGGGGTGTTCGGCTCATCCCTACTCTCCATCTTGAAGAACTTGAGATTAATTTTCCTGTTGAGGCCCTTTAGATCCAATTCTGAAAGAAGAGTGCCTGTTTTTTTCTTTATTATAAATAAGGCTAAGTAGAATCATCAGCCTTGCTGAGAGACTGGTACCTTCATAATTGCCTGCTTTTAAAAGAAGGATAAAATGCCTCGCCAAACGCATCAAATATGCATCAACTACTGGAGCAATGATTAAAGGGTTAACCTTGGGTTCCTTTAATGTGTATAATCCTGCAAGCATGCTATTGATACTTGTCCTCTTGTCCAGCTTCTGCCATTCGACCTGGATAAGTTCATCCAGCTCATTAATGAAAGGGAAGGCCTCTGGCTCTTTTTTAATGTTAGGAAAATATCTTCTGACTTTGCAAGGTGTGTCTTCCACCTTCCTCCAACCAATTGCTTCTTTAACTGATTTTGGTTCCACCAAGGAATAGTCAAAACCAACAGCACCTTCAGTCTCTTCATTCTCTGATGAACTATTCTATTTCTGCGGAACTTAGGAGAGCTGGAGTAGCGGTGCTTTGGACTGCTGCCTCTAAATCAAGAGCACAGGTCTCTAGGATAGTCTCCCTAATGGATTCTAATTAAATCCATAACCTCTCTGACATCCGTGACTTTTTCTTTGGTCGCCTCTTCGAGGCAGGAACAGCAAGCCAGCTTTTCTGGGAGTAGAGAGGCCCCCACAAACCCAGCGTGTGTCTATCCCCTGGATGGGAATGATGGCAATGAGAGGACAGACGATAATGGAGAGAGTGTGACCTTGCTTGGTGGGAGTGATGGTGACGGTAGGAGTACCTGGAGCAAGTTTTTCTGGATCATCTGTCCCTTGAAGCATGGCTGGAAAATTCTCTCCATTTTGAAGTGGAGGATGACATCCACTTGATGACCTAGGAGGACAGTGTTCGTAATGTGGCTCTCTTTTGATCTATCTTCTCTACTTGCCCAACCCCTTACCTTGTAAGCTGAGGGTGGTCTTCTTGGGCAGCGGACTCTATAAGAAGGAAAGGATAGTGGCGCTAGACACCTGTAATAGGGTATGGAAGACAGCATGACATGGCAGGCTGAAGTGAGGGACAACAGAAATTGGAAGGCACATGCAGGGTGAAAGAAGCAGAGAGACACCAAGGAGAGAATGCAGAGATAAAAGGGGGCCCGACCTGTGAGAGCAAAAACTGCCAGTGCAGCAAGGGCAGGGGGATAAAAAATCCTTCACCTTCTCTCCCTTCAACCACCTTAAAGTTACCCGCAGAAACTTACATCATCTCAACCCTTCTCTTCTCTGCTCTGCTATCGACAACCTCTACGACAAAATCTCACCCCTATCCTGCACCAACCTAGCCACTTCTGTCTACAACGCTTTACTTCTAGCCTCACTGGACTCACTGGCCCCCCTCACTACACACAGAATCAAGCCCCAACCCCTTCAACCTTGGCAAACAGATGATACTAGAAGTCTGAAAAAATGTAGTCGTGCTTTTGAGCGCCTGTGGCGTAAGACCAAGTCTCAGAGAGATTTCAACCAATATAAATCTGCCCTCTAAAAATACAATTCCAGTCTCCTCCCTGCCAAGTATACCTATTTTAACATTCTCATTAGCAACTTATCATCCTGTGCCCGTCAACTCTTCTCCACCTTCATCTCTCTACTTCGTCCTCCACCGCCTCCACCCGCCAACTCACTCACTGCCCAGGAGATCGCCAATCACTTCAAACAGAAGATTGATACAATTCACGCGGAGATTTCTACTGTTCCGATACCCTCCACGCTTTACACTTCATGCCCACAGGCTCAATCATTACTTCCCTCTTTCAACCCCACCACTACAGTTGAAGTTGCTAAATTACTTGCTAATGTCCACCTTACCACCTGCCCTGTGGATCCTGTTCCCTAACAAATGCTACATTCACCCTCTGGCCCTATGCTACACTCTCTAACCCACATCTTCAATCTCTCACTCTCTTCTAGCATCTTCCCCAACTCTCTAAAACATGCACTTGTCAGACCCATACTTAAAAAGCCCTCACTGGACCCATCCAATCTTAACAGCCTACGCCCCATCTCCTTGATCCCCTTCTTATCCAAACTCCTCAAACGTCTGGTATACAACCGACTGAGCGTCCACTTCTCTGATAATAACCTTCTTGATCCCCTTTGCCCTCAATACTCCACAGAAACTGCTCTCCTAAAACTAACAAATGATCTACTAATGGCCAAAACCAATCGACACTATTCTGTACTCCTACTCCTGGACCTCTCTGCTGCCTTTGATATGGCTGACCACCCCCTCCTCCTCAAAAAACTACACGCCTTTGGTCTCCGCGACTGTACACTTCGCTGGTTCTCTTCCTACTTATCCAATCGCACCTTTAGCGTTTCTTACAACTCTACTTCCTCCTCTCCTCTTCCTTTCTCTGTTGGGGTCCCCCAGGGTTCTGTTCTTGCACCTCTCCTATTTTCAATCTACACCACCTCCCTGGGCCTCCCATAGCTTCCAATACCACCTCTACGCTGACGACACCCAAATCTATTTCTCTACCCCTCAGCTCACTCCCTCTGTCTCCTCACGTATCACTAATTTACTATCAGATATATCAGTCTGGATGTCACACCACTTCCTCAAACTCAATCTATCCAAAACCGAACTTATAATTTTTCCTCCCCCATATGCCCCTTCCCCTGATCTCTCTGTCAAAATTGATGGTACAACTATAAGCCCATCCCCACATGCCAAGGTTCTAGGTGTAGTCCTAGACTCTGAACTCTCCTTCAAGCAAAACATCCAATCACTGTCCAAATCCTGCCGCCTCAACCTCCGCAACATCTCCAAAATACGCCCCTTTCTAACCAATGACACAACAAAGCTCTTAATTCACTTGCTTGTCATCTCTCGGCTCCACTACTGCAACTCCCTTCTCATTGACTTACCTCTACATAGTCTATCACCTCTTCAATCCATCGTGAATGCCACTGCCAGACTCATCCACCTTACCAATCACTCTTCGTCTGCTACTCCTCTCTGTCAATCCCTTCACTGGCTTCCGCTCGGCCAAAGAATTAAATTCAAAATTCTAACGACTACGTACAAAGCCATCCATAATTTTGCTCACAGCTACATCACTAGCTTAGTCTCTAAATGCCAACCTACTCGTTCTCTTCGTTCCTCTCAAGACCTCCTGCTCTCTAGCTCCCTAGTCACCTCCTCCCATGCTCACCTTCAGGACTTTTCCAAAGCCTCTCCAATCCTATGGAATGCCCTACCCCAATCTGTCCGCTTATCTCCTACTTTATTAGCTTTTAGATGATCCCTGAAAACCCTTCTCTTCAGAGAATCCTACCCTACCCACACCTAACTACTGCATTTTCATTTTTTCCATCAGCTCATCCCCCACAGTTATTACCTTTTTGTTTCTACTTGACCCTCCCTTCTAGATTGTAAGCTCTAACGAGCAGGGCCCTCTGATCCTTCCTGTATTGATTTGTATTGTAAGTGTACTGTCTGCCCTCATGTTGTAAAGCGCTGCGCAAACTGTTGGCTCTATATAAATCCTGTATAATAATAATAATAATAATAAAATGATAGTCCATAGAACATCCAAAGTAAGCAGCAACAACTGAGAACCCACTGTTGTTGGAGATGTCCATCTGTCTATATAAGAGACTGTCTGATAATGGATGGATGCACCCAGGAGTGCCTTCACCTTCTCAGGGAAAACGACTGAGAACCCACTGTTTATAGAGGTGTTGGACAGTCTCTTATATAAAGAGATGAACAATGGATGGATGCATCCGGGTGTGCCTTCACCTTCCAGGGAAAAGAGAAAAAAAAAGACTTGGGCCAGGGGTGTAACCCCCTGGCCCAAGCCATCTCATACTGCGCTGTTCTTACTGTTCAATTGAACTGTTTTTATATTTTTTATTTTGTTTTTACCACTGATATTCATTCTATTGGATATTTTTACTTAAAAATAAATTCCACCATTGGATTTACGCTATGTGGAGGCCTTCTCTCTCTTTTTTGTTGCCTTGATTATATACCCACATTTGGAGGAGATGCACTTGGAGAGCTGCATTTGCCATTGCCTACTGCTGGTGAGTTCCATCCATCCTCATAATCGGTGGTCCTTTTGGATTTCCATCAGACTACAGACAAGGCGATCGCATGGCTTATCCTGGCAGCCCAATTCTACATCTACAGTTCCATGCCTGATAGATCCACCACCGTACGGTAAGCTGGGTCCACCATCTCTGGTAAGAGTACCCTCCCCTTTTTTTTCTCTTTTCCCTGGGAGGTGAAGGCACTCCCAGGTACATCCTTCCATTGTTCATCTGTTTATATAAGAGACTGTCCGACAACTCTAACAACAGTGGGTTCTCAGACGTTTTCCCTGAGAAGGTGAAGGCACTCCCGGGTGCATCCATCCATTGTACATCTGTCTATATAAAAGACTGTCTGATATCTCCAACAACACTGGGTTGTCAGTTGTTGCTGCTTACTTTGGATGTTCTATGGATTATCATATGTATACTTTCACCTGCATTTGAAAACCAGTATTGTTTTTGTCCCTTTACTACATGCCTATGATTACACACGGGTCTATTTTTTATTTTTCACATGATAGTGCATTTTTTCCCCCAGCAGGTCACTATTCCCATCATTTTTTATGTAATCACATGTATGTTTCCAATTACATATAAGTTTACTTTTTGAGCATTTATATAAATTAATTATTATTAAATTCAGTCACAATATCACATTACTTTTGCTTAGTAGCAATTTTCACTATATGTGTTGCGACTTCTGTGCGACTTACCATCGCATGAGGTCTTTTGTGTCAGGTTCACTTATTTTCAGCGCTACACTTTTATTTACACATTGACATATCAAACCACAATTTTTCTTTTAGAACTAATAAAAACACCAAAAATTTATTAGCGATATACCATTGCTTTTCCGGTTTGGATTTTCAACAACTTTTTTCACATCATTTTCTTTCAAGATTTGTCTGAAATTCAAGGCTCCTGTGAAATAGGAGACAGTAGGCTCCAATGCATTAATATACCTGTTTAAAAAAAAAAAAAAAAAAAATCTCATTAGAAAATACCAAATCTAGTGTCACAAATCAATCTTGTTAGAATGCATTAGCTAGCAGCTAGCCCAATGTCGTATACATGAGTTTGAGCTAGTACTTTGCCACTGTTATTACCAGTCGATCAAAACTCAAGCTAAGACCTATGTCCCCAAGATATTATGACCCACTCAGGGTCTGGTGCACACATCAGAAGCTATATCTAAGGGCTTTTAACTATATTACTCATCATTGTATTCCCAATCGTCTTAACAGGTGTACATGAAGTCAACTAAAGCTATATATCCACTTGCTTACCGGGCACTTAAACCCCCCTCCTATCCAGACCAATTTTCAGCTTTCAGCGCTGATGCACTTTGAATGACAATTGCGCGGTCATACAACACTGTACTCAAATTAAATTTTTATCATTTTTTCCCCACAAATAGAGCTTTCTTTTGGTGGTATTTGATCACCTCTGCGGTTTTTATTTTTTGTTTAAAAAATGTAAAAAGACTGAATTATAAAAAATGTTTTTTTTTTTTTTAATTTTGTTATAAAAAATTTAAAACAGGTAATTTTTCTCCTTCATTGATGTACGCTGATGAGGCGGCACTGATGGGCACTGATAGGCGGCAGTGATGGGCACTGATGGGTGGCAGTGATGGGCACTGATGGGTGGCAATAATGGGCACTGATTAGTTACACTGATAGGCAGCAGTGCTAGGTGGCACTGATTGGCACTACTGGTGGGCATTGATAGCTGGCACTTGTGGGCATTGATAGGTGGCACTTGTGGGCACTGTTAGGTGGCACTTGTGGGCACTGTTAGGTGGCACTGTGGGCACTCGGTGACCACAGCGTGCTCAGCGCACACCCTGTAGGGCGCGCACACAGGGGAGGCCGTCATATGACGGCCTCCCGGGAATTCAGGTCCGCGCTGTGGCCGTCATTTGGCCATAGCGCGGATGCCAAGTGAATATACAAACTAACGCTCTCCTGACTTTTCCACATGCTGATATTGAAGAACTTTCAGTGCCATTTGCCACAGAAGAAATTGCATCAGCAAATAAGTCATCCCCAGGCCCAGAAAAGCCCTGGCCTGATAGCTTTACCCTTTGCTTTTACTCCCAATTTCTAGATTCTATATCTCCACTTATGAGAGAGGCCTTCAATTCTATCTCACAAACTTGTTCTTTTTTCGAGATACTCACAAGAAGCTTTCATAACTGTTATACCGAAACCTAATAAAGACCCAGTGTCATGTAGTAGTTATAGACCAATTTCTCTTATTAACGTTGATTTAAAACTATATGCAAAAATGATAGCCCATAGACTTCAATCTTCTATTCCCTCCCTGGTCCATTTAGACCAGGTAGGGTTTGTCCTTAGCAGAGAAGCGAGGGCTAATACTATCAAAACAATTACCCCCATGGACTATGCAAAGAAAAAAACATCTCGCAGAGCGTTTGACCCTGTATCCTGGGACTTTATTCTTGCCTGTCTCACACAAATTGGTGTACCCCCCTAGCTTACTAACCAAAATCATGACTCACCCCAGGCTAGGGTTTGAATCAATGGTATTTTATCTGACCCCATCTATATCCACAATGGAACATGTCAAGGGTGTCCCCTTTCGCCCTATTTTTATATTTTGCCAATTGAACACCTTGCAAACGCTATTAGATCTAACCCTTCTATTTAAGGTTTGGTTTATAGTCCAAAGAGAGATAAAATTAAATCTTTATGCTGATTACTTATTATTGAATATCTCTAACCCCAACATGGCTTTTCCAGCCCTAAAGTGAATATGCATAATACAGAAGCATTAAATAATACCATACCAGACTCAACTGTCTCAATGTTGTAGGACTCTTTCCCTTTTATTTGGAAAACCAAAGCTATCAAACACCTAGGTATTCCAATTCCACCTAATCTAGAATCTCTTTATGATTCATATTATAAACCTTTTATTGTCATTGGTAAATAGCAGGTTGAAGGATTGACAGGTTTTCTTTTTTAATCTCTTTCCTTTTTATTGAAATCCATAAGAAAAATACACATAAACACAGTTTGTGGTACATATATAAACGTTATAACAGCATTTCACTGCTTCACTTACTATTGAATCCGTTCCATTCCCCTTTTTCTTTCCCTCTCCCTTCCCTCCTATTGCTATCCCTTGCTTAACAGGTTGACAGGTTTTCAATCACTCATGATTGGGAAGGATGACACTCCTAAAAATGGATATTTTTTTCCCCATATTCTTTATTACTTTCAAAATGTACCAATAAACCCTCCACATTCCTTCTTCAGTGCTTTAAAATTCTTATTCGTGCGTTATGTTTGGGATGTTTCTCACGCTAAAATTGGTTATGACACCTTAACTAGGCCAAAATTATTTGGGACGAGTGAGTCTGCTCCACATGGGTCATTATCACAAAGCGGTTCACATAGCTCGTGTATTAGACTGGTTTCATACTATCTCCTTACCCTCTTGTGTCTCTACCGTGGATCTTGCCATCCTTACGTCCTCAGGCAAATCTATATCTTTTTGTGTTTTAGCAACTCTTAAAATCTGGGACTGCTTACTTGACATTCTTACATAAATCCACTAATGCCACTCACAGGCAATCCTGAATCCCCCCCCCCCCCCCCCCAGGGTTGCTATCAAAGCCTCCTCCCTCTTCTGCTACTTCGAAAATGTATTTCTTATTGACTGATGTTATTGCTTAAACCAGCCCGAAACCTTTAACACAATTGAATGAGTCACGCAAGTAGGTGGCTATTGTATTTCCAACTTCGTAACTTCTATAAATCATTAAACACAAGAGGTGATCTATATCGTCCCCTTACCATTTTTGAATCTCTATGTACACAACCTGACCCCCCCCCCCCACACACACACACACACACACACATACTTTTTCCCCTCTCTATAATTTTCTCCTAACCAATATCTTTTCTGACATACCTTATTTTGTGGAATGGGAAATAGAGCTAGGAGTGATTTTTGCGGAGGAAGGAGTTCGTAAATCCTGTATATGGACTCATAAATCTTCTGTTGCGAGTAAAATATAGGAATTAAATTACAAAGTCATTACAAGATGGTATCTCTGTCCTTGTAAAACTACACAAAATATTTCCAAACCCATCGAACCAATGTTGGCAATTGTCTATCTCATTTAGGCACCATGCAACATATATGGTGGAGTTGCCCTGCTTTGCACCCATTTTGGGATAATATGTTTAAAATATATAGTGCCTTTACCTCAGAGACAGTGCCCCAAACTCCCCAAATAGCATTATTATCTACTGTATGTTCCCAGAATCTGTCTCAAAAGTTAAGAAGGGGATTTTTCGTTACTTTTTCGTGGCTGCCAGGGCGATTAATTCCAAGTTATTGGAAATCACAGCACACTCCTTCAATAATAGAATGGATAACTGAATTAAATAAGCTTATGAGAATGGAAGAACTATCGGCAAAGCTACACAACCTATGTTCTAATTTTTAGGATGTATGGCTCCCCTGGATATCTTTTATGAAAAACCCTAACTTTGCAACCTTACTATCCTAGAATTCCTCCACCTGACCTTAAAACCCCTATTTCTTTATATATTTCTTTATATATTATTGGACATCTTGTCGACAGACCCATGTATTTTTTTTTTTTTTTCTCGCTTTTTCTTTTCTTTGTCTCTCTCTACATTTAATCATGGTCTTAAATGCTTAATTCTTAATGTACACTTGCAATTTTATTTTAATATTTTTCATGGCAATCTATGTTAAGATCCATAGGTATATCACTAAATATATTTAAGGCACCTTTTTTTTTTTTTTTTTTTTTTCCTTTTTGTAAATTTCCACAAATTTCTATGATGAAAATCTCAATAAAAATGATATATATAATAATAATAAAAAAAAGAATGCATTATATAAAGAAATGATATGTTTGTTATTGGCATCTAGAGCTTTTTTTAGCACAGGACTCCCATCATCAAAAACCAGCATGCATAGTATTGCTGTACAGTGTTTTACTATTAACAAAGTATTCTCTTCAGTAAAATACTCCACTAATGTTAAACCTTGTCATACCTAAGCACCTACAGTAGATCTATTAATGCCATAAATGCACCATTCTATGCCAATATTTTGGGCTAAGAAACACTTACACACTATATATGTAATATATATATATATTTGTGTGTGTGTGTCCCCCACTGTATGAGGCAAACACGGGCTATGGCAGACATTTAAAGTGAAGTATAGTGGGTTCAGCCACACATTTGTCTTGGATGTCCATCCCTGCCTTTTTCTCTCAGGAGTCTTTTTAACTATCCATCTTTTGGAATGGTGTCATCCTGGATATAAAGTGTTTGAAACATGTAATCCCACCTTCTTGGCCTGTAAGTGTTGTGCTTCTGGGCAACTTTACAGGTTCCAACCCTGGGATGGAGGGTTATGCATAGGTTTTTGTCTTTTTAATTGTTTAGGACACTTCACTTGGCTGCCAACTTTAGAGTGTGTACCCTGAAGAAGCATATGTAGCGAAACGCATAGGATGTCACACGCTTGCTATACCTATGTACATTTGTCTGACTGTTTTGTACTGTTGATTTTAATCTAATAAAACCGATGTTTTTATGAAGTGAGGTTTTTTTTTTTATATATTGGTTATTCACTTGCTTGGCACAATTAAAGTCCCTTCCACAGTGAAGGAATAGCCTCGTATTCGGTTGGATCCCGACCTTCCTTCATTAGGGGAATTTACATTGTATGGTGTGTGTAAAATATATATGCCGAATTTGCAGGTTTTCCTACTTAACAAGCATGCAGAGGTCTGTAATTCTTTATCATAGGTACTCTTCAACTGTGAGAGACGGAATCTAAAACAAAAATCCAGAAAATCACATTGTATGATTTTTAAATAATTACTTTGCATTGTATTGCATGGCATAAGTATTTTATCACCTACCAACCAGTAAGAATTCTGGCTCTCACAGACCTGTTATTTTTTTTCTTTAAGAAGCCCTCCTGTTCTCCACTCATTACCTGTATTAACGTGCAACTGTTTGAACTCATTACCTGTATAAAAGACACCTGTCCACACACTCAATCAAACAGAATCCAACCTCTCCACAATGGCCAAGACCAGAGAGCTGTGTACGGACATCAGGGATAATATTGTAGACCTGCATAAGGCTGGGATGGGCTACAGGACAATAGGCAACCAGCTTGGTGAGAAGGCAACAACTGTTGGCGCAATTATTAGAAAATGGAAGAAGTTCAAGATGACGGTCAATCTCCCTTAGTCTGGGGCTCCATGCAAGATTTCACCTCGTGGGGCATCTATGATTATGAGGAAGGTGAGGGATCAGCCCAGAACTACACGGCAGGACCTGGTCAATGACCTAAAGAGAGCTGGGACCACAGTCTCAAAGAAAACCATTAGTAACACACTACGCCGTCATGGATTAAAATCCTGCAGCGCATGCAAGGTCCCCTTGCTCAAGCCAGCGCATGTTCAGGCCCGTCTGAAGTTTACCAATGAACATCTGGATGATCCAGAGGAGGAATGGGAGAAGGTCATGTGGTCTGATGAGACAAAAATAGATCTATTTGGTCTAAACTCCACTCGCTGTGTTTGGAGGAAGAAGGATGAGTACAACCCCAAGAACACCATCCCAACCATGAAGCATGGAGGTGGACACTTCATTCTTTGGGGCTGCTTTTCTGCAATGGGGACGGGACGACTCCACCGTATTGAGGGGAGGATGGATGGGGTCACATATCGTGAGATCTTGGCCAACAACCTCCTTCCCTCAGTAAGAGCATTGAAGATGGGTCATGGCTGGGTCTTCCAGCATGACAACGACCCAAAAGCACAGCCAGGGCAACTAAGGAGTGGCTCTGTAAGAAGCATCTCAAGGTCCTGGAGTGGTCCAGCCAGTCTTCAGACCTGAACCCAAAAGAAAATCTTTGGAGGGAGCTGAAAGTCTGTATTGCCCAGCGACAGCCCCGTAACCTGAAGGATCTGGAGAAGGTCTGTATGGAGGAGTGGGCCAAAATCCCTGCTGCAGTGTGTACAAACCTGGTAAAGAACTGCAGGAAATGTATGATCTCTGTACAGGGGGTCCCCTACTTACAAACATCCGACTTACAAACGACTCCTACTTACAAACGGAGGGAGACAACAGGAAGTGAGAGCAAATCTACCCCTAGGAAGGGAAATTCACTCCTGTAAGAGCTATTATGGGGAAAAGGTACCTCCACTGATGCTTTATCACCAAGGCTTGTTTCCACAACAACCCAAAATTTTCAAAATCCAATTGTCATTGGGACAGAAAGGGAGGTGAAATCTTCTGAACAGGGGCACACACAGCAAAACAAATGTTACAGGGGTGTTAACCCTTCCCTATGCTATCCAAAAAGCTTAAAAATAGTTTTTTTGGCTGGAGCTACACTTAAAAAATGTACCTGTTCCGACTTACAAACAGATTCAACTTAAGAACAAACCTACAGTCCCTAACATGTTTGTAACCCGGGGACCCCCTGTAATTGCAAACAAGGGTTTCTGTACAAAATATTATTAAGTTCTGTTTTTCTGATGTATCAAATTCTTATGTCATGCAATAAAATGCAAATTAATTAATTAAAAATCATACAATGTGATTTTCTGGATTTTTGTTTTAGATTCCGTCTATAACAGTTGAAGAGTACCTATGATAAAAATTACAGACCTCTACATGATTTGTAAGTAGGAAAACCTGCAAAGTCGGCAGTGTATCAAATACTTGTTCTCCCCACTGTATGTATTCTGTACTCTTACTCCTGGACCCCTCTGCTGCCTTTGATACGGTTGACCACCCCCTCCTCCTCAAAAAATGACATGCCTTTGGTCTCCGTGACTGTACACTTTGCTGGTTCTCTTCCTATTTATCCAACCGCACCTTTAGTGTTTCTTACAACTCTACTTCCTCCTATCCTCTTCCTTTCTCTGTTGGGGTCCCCCAGGGTTCTGTTCTTGGACCTCTCCTATTTTCAATCTACACCGCCTCCCTGGGTCAACTGATAGCCTCCCATGGCTTCCAATACCACCTCTACGCTGACGACACCCAAATCTATTCCTCTACCCCTCAGCTCACTCCCTCTGTCTCCTCACGCATCACTAATTTACTATCAGATATATCAGTCTGGATGTCACACCACTTCCTCAAACTCAATCTATCCAAAACTGAGCTTATAATTTTTCCTCCCCCATATGCCCCTTCCCCTGATCTCTCTGTCAAAATCGATGTGACAACTATAAGCCCATCCCCACATGCTAAGGTTCTAGGTGTAGTCCTAGACTCTGAACTCTCCTTCAAGCAACACATCCAATCACTGTTAAAATCCTGCCACCTCAACCTCTGCAACATCTCCAAAATATGCCCCTTTCTAACCAATGACACAACAAAGCTCTTAATTCACTCGCTGGTCATCTCTCGCCTCGACTACTGCAACTCCCTTCTCATTGGCTTACCTCTACATAGTCTATCACCTCTTCAATCCATCATGAATGCTGCTGCCAGACTCCATCTTACCAATCGCTCTGTGTCTACCACTCCTCTCTGTCAATCCCTCCACTGGCTTCCGCTCGGCCAAAGAATTAAATTCAAAATTCTACGT
The DNA here is from genome assembly GCF_042186555.1 of Aquarana catesbeiana. Lineage (NCBI taxonomy): Eukaryota > Metazoa > Chordata > Amphibia > Anura > Ranidae > Aquarana > Aquarana catesbeiana. The sequence goes on along the minus strand of NC_133330.1, from coordinate 139,800,624 downwards.
ACAAAGCCATCCACAATTTCGCCCACAGCTACATCACTAGCTTAGTCTCTAAATACCAACCTACTCATTCTCTTTGTTCCTCTCAAGACCTCCTGCTCTCTAGCTCCCTCGTCACCTCCTCCCGTGCTCGCCTCCAGGACTTTTCCAAAGCCTCTCCAATCCTATGGAATGCCCTACCCCAATCTGCCTGCTTATCTCCTACTCTCTTAGCTTTTAGACGATCCCTGAAAACCCTTCTTTTCAGAGAAACCTATCTTACCCACACTTAACAACTGTTTTTTTTTTTTTTTTTTTTTTCCATCAGCTCATCCCCCACAGTTATTACCTTTTGTTTCCACTTGACCCTCCCTTCTAGATTGTAAGCTCTAATGAGCAGGGCCCTCTGATCCCTCCTGTATTGATTTGTATTGTAAGTGTACTGTCTGCCCTGTATAATCCTGTGTAATAATAATAATAATAATATGTGTATATATGTGTGTGTGTGTGTGTGTGTGTGTGTATATATATATATATATATATATATATATATATATATGTGTGTATATGTGTGTATATATAAAATACTACCAGGTTTGTCTTGTCAATTTGTTGAAATATTGGAAAGACCATATGAAATGTATCACATCCTGGAAGGTCATAGAGGCTACATCAAAAGACGTTAGAAAAATGCTATAAGCCGATGTTATTAAATATTAGTAAATGGTCAGGCCCAATTGTGTTAGTACCAAAGCCCAACTGCACCCTGCAGTTCATAGCATTTTCTAAAGTCATTGTAGAAGTCGAGTGTCCCTGTAGCGACTAAATGTGTTAACTTCGGAGACCCATAATTTTTGAATACCTTATTGATATCCACTATTGATGTGTCTGGTACCATGATGCAAGGAAGCTTGTCGCTCATGTTATATGTGTCTTATCTTTATGACTGTTATATAACCCTTCCTGCATGTGTCGCAGAATTATTGTTTATTTTCTTCTGCTGTTTACTGACTGTCTCTTATTACTTGAAAATCTTAACACAAAACATTGAAACAGAAAGTGCAATCAAGTGTCTACGTTTGACAGATATCCCAATGCCTGGGTGGAAGAATTAATAGAGGTGAAGACCAGCCCAATACATCACCACACTGGACCTCTTTTTTTCCCTTTTGACTGGGAATCCACTCACCAACTGTATTTAAAGCGGTTGTATACCCGCACACGTAGAAAAAAAGAAACCCTGTAAGGCAAAAGGCATAATGAGCTAGTATGCACCTCATACTAGCTCATTATGAAATACTTCCCTTAGAACGAGGTCCTCGTATTGCAGCCCGGTCCACGCCGAGGGAGCTGACATTTTGCCATCTGCGATTCTTCTGTGAGTTGTGAGCGCTGTGAGTGGCCGGAGCCACAATGACGTCACTCCTGCGCATGCTTGTGGGAGTCTTCTTCCCGGCAAGGTCTGGCAGCGTCTGCTGGACCTTCTGCCAGGCATTCACAGCGTATGCACCACTGACGTCAGTGGCTACATGCAAAGTTAATATCTCCTAAATCGTACAAGTTTAGGAGATATTCATTTTACCTACAGATAAGCCTTATTATAGGCTTACCTGTAGGTAAAAATAAGGGTATAAAACCACTTTTAAGGGTTTATATCACCTCTTCCCATGATACCCTATAGTCCGCTAACTATCCAGGACTTTGCTTACAGAAATGTGGAAAAAATACAGAAGTTTCTGGTTGGGAACATTTCCTTAAATATTGTACCCCTTTCGCATAGGGAGTCCCTCTCATGTTCTACTTATTCTCCAAAAACAACTGTTATTTTTTATTTTGGGCAATACCAAGCCTATCATAAATGTCAGGAACGGTGTCATTACTGGTTTCACCTGCTGATGGCACTGTTACGCTCAGCACCAAAAGCTGTAATTCTGGTGGCCACCAGCGGGTGTCTCCCTGCCTGGACTACCGACCAGCTATCAATCAAACCTGTTGGGTGTCTGCTGGTCTATATAAGCCCAGCCTGAGCCCAAGCTCATTGCTTCAGAATTCCCTCTGCTAGCCTTGTACCTGCCTGTCCTGTACACCGTTCCATGAATCCTGTCCTGGAGACCTGTTCCCTGTTACCTGCTTTTGTCCTTGAGACCTGTTCCCTGTTACCTGCTCCCTTTACAGTCTGCTTCCTTATACCCGGCTTCTGTTCCCATTTTGCTTTTGTCCCTGCCTTGTTTAGTTCATGTTTGTTTCTTTTGCTCGTGTGTGTGTGTATACAGGTGAAACTCGAAAAATTAGAATATCGTGCAAAAGTTAATTTATTTCACTAATGCAACTTAAATGGTGAAACTAATATATGGGAAAGACTCATTACATGCAAAGCAAGATAGTTTAAACTGTGATTTGTCATAATTGTGATCATTATGGCTTACAGCTCATGAAAACCCCAAATCCACAATCTCAGAAAATTAGAATATTACATGCGATCAATAAAACAAGGAATGCACATAGAACAATAACGGACCTCTGAAAAGTATAAGCATGCATATGTACTCAGTACTTGGTTTGGGCCCCTTTTGCAGCAATTACTGCCTCAATGCGGCGTGGCATGGAAGCTATCAGCCTGTGGCGCTGCTGAGCTGTTATGGAAGACCAGGATGCTTCAATAGCGGCCTTCAGCTCTTCTGCATTGTTTGGTCTCATGTCTCTCATCTTTCTCTTGGCAATCTTTCTCTATGGGGTTCAGGCCAGGCAAATTTGCTGGACAATCCAGCACAGTAATCCCATGGACATTGAACCAGGTTTTGGTGCTTTTGGCAGTGTGGGCAGGTGCCAAGTCCTGCTGGAAAATGAAGTCAGCATCCCCATAGAGCTCATCTGCGGAAGGAAGCATGAAGTACTCCAAAATCTGCTGGTAGACAGCTGTGTTGACCCTGGACTTAATGAAGCACAGTGGACCAACACCAGCAGATGACATGGCTCCCCAAATCAACACAGACTGTGGAAACTTCACACTGGATTTCAAGCATCTTGCAGTGTGTGCTCTCCATTCTTTCTCCATACTCTGGGTCCTTGGTCTCAAAATGAGATGCAAATTTTGCTCTCATCAGAAAAGAGGACTTTGGACCACTGAGCAACAGACTGGGTCTGTTTTTCTTTAGCCCAGGTAAGACGATTCTGATGTTGTAAGTTGTTCAGTAGTGGCCTGACAAGAGGAATATGACATTTGAAGCCCATGTCCAGGATCCGTCTGTGTGTGGTGGCTCTTGATGCACTGACTCCAGCCTCAGTCCACTCCTTGTGAAAGTCCCCAACACTTTTGAATGGCCTTTTCCTGACAATCCTCTCCAGGCTGCAGTCATCCTTGCTGCTTGTGCACCTTTGTCTTCCACACTTTTCCCTTCCACATAACTTTCTATTAATGGGCTTTGATACAGCACTTTGGGAACATCCAACTTCTTTTGCAATTACCTTTTCAGGCTTTCCCTCCTTATGGAGGGTGTTAATGATGGTTTTCTGCACAACTGTCAGGTCAGCAGTCTTTCCCATGATCGTGATTCCTACTGAACCAGACTGAGAGACCATTTAAAGGCTCAGGAACCCTTTGTAGGTGTTATGGCTTAATTAGCTAATTAGAATGGGACACTTTCAGCCTAGAATATTGCACCTTTTCACAATATTAAAATTTTCTGAGATTGTGGATTTGGGGTTTTCACGAGCTGTAAGCCATAATCATCACAATTATGACAAATCACGGCTTGAACTGTCTTGCTTTGCATGTAACGAGTCTATCTCATATATTAGTTTCACTTTCACTTAAGTTGCATTAGTGAAATAAATGAACTTTTGCACGATATTCTAATATTTCGAGTTTCACCTACATATATTAGTTGGATAGTTAGGTGGTTTTGGGGTTAGCCGTCTCTTGCACTTGTTTACTTGTTTATGGTTTGCTGTTTGGTTTGCACGTGTGTCTTTATCTTTAATAAACATACTTTTTTCATTTACTTGTTTGTCCCTGATTCCTTGGTGCAGCCCAACGATCTGATCACCTGTATTGGATGTCTGTGTATAGCATCCCTGACAGAATTCTGAAGCCATATAATCAGACCAGTTGCACCTCGGAATTTGGCCTGAGCACTTGCTATTGTTGAAAGATGCATCTGGAAGACATTTGTATTTATCACTCCTGGCAACACGACAGAGATTTTTGTTATCAGACATTGGGTGAATACACTAGGGAACAATTGTTAGAATGCATTCATCTAGCTCATGTTTTTATTGATCAAGGCAGTTTTGTGTTTGAACACGTGCAACCATTGATTCAGATCTGTGCTGAGTTGGCCCTGTCTGATACCTCTAGGGAAGGTGATGACTATACACCCCCTTTTAGTGCAGCACAGTTAGTCTTTGGTGTGGCTATTGGAAGATGACTCAGCCTTTTTCTTTGAGCAATATTCAGCTTGTCCTCAGTAGGTGCTTGCAAAATGTATTGATTCAGTGCAGTCTCTGGTCAGACGAGCAATGTGCAAACCTGATTTTGTGAAATCATTGTTACAAGCCTGGTCAAGTTTGTTGCACTCAGCCTCTGCCAGCTCCCAACCACACATTTCTGTGGCTAGATAGCAGCCTGCTGGGATATCTTCCTCTCCTTTACCCCCAACATCCACAGTTGCCGCCCAATACACCCTTCTACCGATGAAGTACCAGTACCCTGTTTCCTCCTGCTGCACCTACCCTGCCTTTAACCCTCCTGCTTCTTCTCAGCTGCCTCCATCAGCTCCACTAAATCTCCCTTCAAAATCTGCTCCCTCTGTTTTACTATCCTTCCGCTCTTCGCTTCTACCAGCTGCATCCACTACCTACAACCCTGTACTCGCATACAAATCTTCAGTGGCTAAAACCTAAAAGAAGCAGAAGTTTTTCCCAACCCATACCATCATGCCAGTATCCAATCCTGCCTCCACACCAGCTGATCCGCTTCAGCCTAAAGTTCCGGTGCCTGTGTTCCAGCGTAGTCAAAATTAGCCCAAGTTCAGGAACCAGAACGGAGAGTCAGACAAGCCAAAACGTCATGGAGCCAGAGATGAGCAGAGTAGAACAGCAAGCAGGATCTGGATCCATAAGGAATGTCAACCAACCAACTCTTTAACAGGAACACAGGAAAGCGTCTCTAGAGATGTGACCAAGGTGAAGGCAGAGATCATCTGGGTTGGACGGCTTAAGTAGGCAGGACTGACAAGCAGGATATCATAAACAGGTGAGTCACTGTGGAGAGAAAGGAGCTGGCAATTAGCCGACAGCTGAGCTACCCAGACGGTACCCTTTCCAATGAACCAGGTACTGTATACACCCACAGAACCTACGGCAGTCAACAATGGACTGTACTTTATACACCTCATGGTTCTCAACCTTAATAGGGTGAGGACGAGGCACCGAGGTGGTAAAGCGGTTGCAGATCAAAGGTTTTAATAAGGAGACATGAAATACATTTGAGATACGCATATTAGAAGGAAGGTCTAATGCGTAAGCCACTGGGTTAATCCTGCGAAGAATATGGGAAGAACCAATAAACCGAGGTGCGAACTTCAGAGAGGGAACACAAAGTCGGAGGTTGCGAGATGACAGCCAGACCCTGTCCTCAACCTGGTAGGAAGGCGCAGGCAGGCATCTACGGTCAGCATGGAGTCTCTACATATCATTAGCATGTGGCAAAGCCTCCTGGTCTTGTGCCCAAGCAGAACGAAGACCATGGAGATGCTCCTCAAAGGCAGGAACAAACGAGTCAGGCAACATGGAAGTTTGGAAACCATAGTTCGCCATAAACGGGGATAATCGGGAAGCAGAATTCAAGCACTATTGTGAGCAAACACAGAGGAGAAAGCAAGCTGAATTCCCAACTGTGCACAAAAGGCTCGCCAGAACCTGGACACAAACTGACTACCCCTGTCCGAGACAATCACCTTGCGTAGCCCATGTAAGTGAAAGATCTCCCAAGCACAAATGGAAGCCAGTTCCATTTTCGAGAACTGCTCAACCACCATAAGGATAACTGTGTTGCCCTGGGAGTTGGGTAACTCCACAATGAAATCCATGGACAGGTGGGTCCAGGGCCTCTCTCCATTGGGTATGGGTTGTAGGAGGCCCACTGGAAGGTGTCGTGAAGTATTACTCTGAGCACACACGGAACAGGCAGCTACGAAGGCAGTTACATCAGCACGTAAACTAGGCCACCAGGATTGTTGGGAAATGGCCCCAAAAAGTTGATTCTTCCCAGGGTGGCCAGCAGTCTTGGGAGAATGGTAAGTCTGGAGCACGGCAGTACGGAGACTCTCTGGGACAAAGCAGTGGTCACAAGGTTTCACCCAAAGGAGAAGTGAGACTGGTGCAAACCATAGCCAGAATACGATCAGGAGGAATCACAGGGTCTGAAACCCACTCCATCTTGGAAGTGGAGGAAAATTGTCCTGACAAAGCGTCACCCCTTACATTCTTAGTACCGGGTAAGAATGAGACAATGTAATTGAAACTAGAACAAGAAAAGAGCCCATCGCACCCTTCTGGGAGAGAGAGGTCTTCATTTTTTCCAGGCTAAAATGATTGTTAACAGCTCTCTGTCACCAATCTCGTAATTGCACTCCGCAGGTGACAATTTCTTGGGAAAGTAGCCACAAGGATGCATAGCGCTCTGAGGTAGGACGTTGAGACAGAAGAGCGCCAACTCCAGTCTCAGAAGCATCAACCTCAAAGATAAAAGGTAACTTAGGATCAGGATGTGCCAACACAGGAGCAGAAACAAAGGCAGCCTTGACACTCACAAAGGCAGCCTTGAGACTCTCAAAGGCCTTAATGGATTCCAGAGACCAACTCTGTGGGTTACCGTCCTTTCTGGTCATATCAGTCAGGGGCTTGACCAGAGATGAGAAGTTACAAATAAACTTCCGATAATAGTTGGCAAAGCCAAAAAAATACTGCAGAGGACGTAAACCCACGAGTTGGGGCAACTGTAGGACTGCTGAAACTACATAACCCAGGAATTAAACCTGTTCACAATGGAATTCACACTTCTCCAATTTACAATAGAGATTGTTCTCTCTTAGTTTCTGAAGCACACGACAGTCATCTGTGTAGTGGCACATGAGAGCGTCTCTAGAGATGTGACCAAGGTGAAGGCAGAGATCATCTGGGCTGGACAGCTTAAGTAGGCAGGACTAACGAGCAGGATATCATCAACAGGTGAGTCACTGTGGAGATAAAGGAGTTGGCAATTAGCCAACAGCTGAGCGTCCAGCTTAGAGTAGGAAGGGCTGAGCCCAGCTGTGACAGTCAGATGTTGTGGTAAGCTTAATACAACTGTATATTTATGTCATTTGTTAGGTTGAATGTATGAGTCTGTTTGTACTGTCAAGTTCTTTTTTAACTTTTCAGATATTCCCGCAGCACCCTTGAAGAAGTAGCTGAAGACTGTGAAATACTTACGTTTGACTCGAACAACGGGACCATCCCTAATGGTGACATTATGGTGGTTTAATGTGGTTTTTAATACTTGTAGGGGATTAATAGGGTCTTTTGGTGTATTTTGTTTATCTTCAGATAAAGCTTTATCCAAATGGGATGGCTGATGTATGTTTATCCACTGTACTTCCAGAGGTGGATGCTGCCCTCTAGTGTCGGTTGCCTTCAGAGATCCTATGGATGAGAAAGTGGACTTGTTCACACCAGATGCAGTCCAGTGCATTTTTACTCTGCATCAAGAACGCATGGACAGTGTCTAACTTTGATTCCAATTACCTAGTTCACACCAGTACAGCGCATTCTAGTGCAGTCAACAAAAGAAGAATGTTGCATTGTTTCTGTATGGAGCACATCTGGAAAGTGGCAAAACGCATTGAGAATGCATCAAAAATACTCATGCAGAAACACATCTAGAACACAGAAATTGTGGTGATCTGGCCATCAGGCTTACACAGAATCTATACAGTGACAGATTTTGCCTGTCAATCAGCAATATAAACTTCAGAAATGGAATTACATTCAACACTGGAAACTACAAGTTTTGGCACAGTTTCTGGAAAGTGTGGAACTTAGCAACTGACTTTTGGTTGACGCTTTTGATAGACCTAGTACAAGCGCTGGCGCACTCAGTCACTGCTATGAGAGCATTGTAGTTACGCCACTGGAGGGCAGGCGGAACATCTACATAAGACTTCGACATTTCCTATAATAGGAGGTTATTGTTTGGCTAAACGCTGAACAATGCAATTAAGCAAATGAAAGGAGGAAAAGTCTGGACTGTGGCCATAGACTAGTAAGAGGAATGCCGCATACACACGAGCGGACTTTTCAACCGGACTGGTCCGACGGACCGAGTCCGGCGGACAATTCGACCGTGTGTGGGATTCATCGGACCTGCAGCTGACTTTTTCGGTCGAAAATCTGACGGACTTTAGATTTGGAACATGTTTCAAATTTTTAAGTCGGAACTCCGCCGGACCCAGTTCCTATCGAAAAGTCCGCTGGTCTGTATGCTAGTCCGACAGATGAAAACCGACGCTAGGGCAACTATTGGCTACTGGCTATCAACCTTATATTAGTTCGGTCATACGTCATCACCTACGAATCCGTCGGACTTTGGTATGAACTTGTGTAGGCAAGTCCGTTTGTTTGGAAAGACCGGATAGACCGTCGGACCAGTCGGGTCGAAAAGTCCGCTCATGTGTACGCGGCAGAAGCCGCCATCCTTCACTCAAGCCTACTAAACTTCAGAAGGTACAGGAGGCCAAATCTTATAGGACAGGCTGGAGATTTAACAGATCACAGTGGAGGTGTCTCAAAGTTACTTTTGACATGAAATCAAGTCCAGAGCAGGCTGCTAAAATGGCTGGAAAGTCTTTTTGAAGGTGCAGCCAACCAGTCTCTTCCAGTTGGGGCCAGGGGGCCTGAGTGAAGTTGTTGATTGTCCCCTTCTTCTGGAGGGTTTGGACGACAATCATCAAAGACAAGTGGGTCCAGAATACAGGTGGGAGTACAAGGGAGAATTCCAAAGTTGACCACTGAATTAATTTAATTTATGTTCAACGGATCTCTGAAGAGAAAATGTTTGCAAGATTTTTATACGGCTACAAGGCCATCATGCCAGTGATGCCGGAAACATAGAATTATCTGGGGCCTTTCTCCCCAGATATTCTAGTACTTAAGGCAGGAGCCTTCTGGCCTGTTTCATTTTGAAGGAATCAAATGTGTTAATACACACCAAGAGGTTCAAGATGGAGTCCATGCAGACAGTCACAGGGACAGTTCAGCAGGAGGACCAGTTGGTATCAATCGACTAGCTGACTCATGCTTCCATGTACCGATCAAGGCCGAGCACCAGAGGCATGTGGGATTTGTGGTGGCCAGATGTCACTTTCAGTTCAGGTGTCTGCCTTTTACAGAATTGGCACAGCCCCAGGAATCTTTTTGAAGATCTTGTTGGCATTGGTGGTACCTCGGGCCGGGTGGCACATGAAGACGCTTCAATTGTCCTTCTTTAGCCTATGAGCTGGGCTGTCTATGGATCAGAAAATCTTTGTGCCTATACAAATTCAACAAGACCCGGAATTTTGGACATCGCCACTGTGCTTCTTTTCTGAGGCATGTCTCTCAGCCCAGAAGATAGGATGATGCTGATGCCAGTCTCTGGGGCTGGGGAGTCTACAATCTGAAGAAACAAGTGCAAGGCCATTGGAGCGTGGTGAAGCGCAGACTCCCCAAGTATCTTGAATGGAAGGAAGCCTTTTTCTAGTATTGCAAGCCTTTCAGGATCTTCAAAGAGGCCTGAGTAAGGTTGACAACAAGACAGTAGTAGCCTACATTGCCTGACAAGGGGACACCAAAAGTCTTTTCTTGTTACATCTTGCAAAGAAACTTTTTGTGGTAAACATCCCTGATCTCCTCCCCCATCTAAGGCGCAGCTGATAATAATTGGCTGCGTTTGTGATTAGAGTGAAAGGAGTATATTAAGCAAGCCTCTGTCTGACATGGCTGACATCCACCAGGTGGTCTGGATGCCAGGACGTGTCTCCATGTGTCTTCTTCCCACATATTAAGGTATGCCTTACTGGATAATCTGAACAGGACTCCTATACCCCCAGTATCACTACTCTTACCACTACTGCTGCTCTATCTATATGATAATTAACACTCAATAAGATCAGTGTTAATCTCTTTTGCCCATTAATATTTGCTCTCTGACAGCTTTAAATGACTTTATATTCCTGCATTTTTAGCCCAATTGAAGGGCTTATAGACTATTGATAAGCCACGTATTTAAACGGTGCAATTTATCTTATATATATGGTCCATCTACCTTTTTCTACCCCTCTATAAAATCCTGCCACATTACTTGGAGCATGTGGTATTTTGTAAGATTTGGTGATATTAGGAATATGAAGGGGTACTCATTGTATATCTAATATCATCATAAAAGGTGATACATATACTAATAGTAAATGCATAACAAACAGTCATTTATATCTTCCAGTTGACATCTACCATATAGTGTGTCATATCGACTTTTCAACAAACGTATTGTTCCCACACAAACAGGTAGGACATATATTTAGATATTGGGGGTTATTTATAAAAGGCAAATCCACTTTGCACTACAAGTGCACTGAAAGTGCACTTTCAAGTGCAGTCACTGTAGATCTGAAAAAACACAAAAGAAAAGCGCCTCTGAGTGCAGGTATTTGTATGGTATAAAAACATGTAATCCACACTTACATCGAGGCAAGGGATAACAGGCTCCGGGAAGGGAAGACTCCTGGATCAATCCCTTGCGTCCATAGCATTGATCGTCAGTCAGATTGTCCAGTCGGGGTAGCCGCGGTCCCCTGCAAGGAAGCCGGCCAGCTGAACTCAATAGGGATCTTCCGCTCTGAGGGGCCGCTCACTGGTGTGTGACATCACCGGAGCATGAAAAACCACAACGCGTTTCAGAGCATGCGCGAAGCTCACTTGACAAAGGAGCGCGCATGCCCAGTGTGAGCTTCGTGCATGCTCTGAAACGCATTGTGGTTTTTCATACGCCGGTGATGTCACACGCCAGCGAGCGGCCCCTCAGAGCGGAAGATCCCTATCAAGTTCAGCTGGCCGGCTTCCTTGCAGGGGACCGCGGCTACCCCGACTGGACAATCTGACTGACGATCAACGCTATGGACGCCAGGGACTGATACAGGAGTCTTCCCTTCCCAGAACCTGTTATCCCTTACCTCGATGTAAGTGTGGATTATATGTTTTTATACCAATTAAATACCTGCACTCAAAGGGGCTTTTTTTTTGTGTTTTTTCTCCTGTTTCTATCAATAGAGCTGACTTCGCTCATATGAAAAGCCTTGCCCTCAGCGCTGGTTACACTACAGAGATGCTATAGTCATTCAAACTACATAAAAATACAAAAGGCCTTCGCGCTACTAAGATGTGTTCAAAATAATCTCTTAATCATTAAAAGAGGGAAACCTTCATAAACTATAATTTTTTTTTATAGATAAACAATTAAATAACCAAAGTGCGTACCGTACATTAAAGTGCAATCAAATGAAATGAAAAAAGCTGTCTGCAGCAGGATCTTCCAGTGTTCACAATCCACTCATAAGTACATACAATCATATAGTGATTCCGCGCTACAGCAATAATGTGTAAAAAGTGCTCAATAAATAAGGTAAATAGACACTGTGTAAATGGTGCCCAATAAATTGGGGTAATAAAAAAAGTGCAAAAGAGATTAGTCCATAAGTTGGTATATCAATCTAGGGGCATTATATTCAATATGATGATGGTCTCTTAATTTGACATTTTTCAGTAAATGTCCCAAAAGAAGGTTTCTGCAAAAATGTGTTTGAATAAATTGCACAGTAAACAGGCGAGAAGTGTATAATTCCATAAATGAGCTCACAGAACCCCCACCTTCATATCTTGAAATGTCAGCATAAGGTAATATACAGGGATCTATTTCATTATTCCAACTTCCACCACCAGGGGGTCCTCCGTTCAATTAAGTGTAACACCTTGGGGGGCGTGTCCAGGATGGCGACGGGAGAGGACGCTCAGTAACAGAGCTCCTGGAGACTGCTTTTTATCCTTCCTATAACCCCGGATCTAGTGCCAATCCTGTGCCGATCGAGAGCCCAGAGGATCGGCGGGGACCCCGGGTCATGCCCAGCGGCAAATCCAGAAGGTCCAAATCGGCAACGGCACATCCTGAAGGAGCGAGGACACGGAGCCAGGCGGCCATTACAACGCACATGGCGTCCCAGACGGAGGCAGCGGACTCTCCTCCAGCTACGGCTGCTGATCTAGCTGCAGCCATTCAAACAATTGCCTCGGGTCAGGCGGCCCTAATGGACAAGATAGATCACGTCCAAACCAATGTGGACTTTATCCGAAGAGACCTGGACTCCTTCCGCGGCCGCATGGCGGAGGTGGAGCAGCGGGTCTCCGGGACTGAGGACACTGTACGTGATCACTCAGGGGACCTACACACATTGAAGGCGAGGGTGAAAGCCCTGGAGAGTAGGGCAGAAGATGCCGAGAATAGGAACAGGAGGAGCAATCTCCGCATCGTCGGCCTCCCGGAGGGAGCTGAAGGTATGGACCCTACTGCATTCACAGAGCGACTCCTGAAGGATCTGCTCCCCGGGGCGAGATTCTCTCCCTTCTTCACTATAGAAAGGGCCCACCGCATGCCAGCGACACGGGGGCCGCAGGGCTCCCCCCCTCGCACATTCATATTTAAAATGCTCCATTTTAAGGATAGGGATATGATACTGAGAGAAGCCAGAGCACTGCAAGAGCTGAAATATGAGAACACGCGGCTGATGATATTCCCTGACTTTTCCATGGAGACACAGAGGCAGCGTAAATCGTTCGATACAGTGCGCGCCAAACTGCGGGCCAAAGGTATAAAGTATAGTATGCTTTTTCCGGCACGTCTCCGGGTGGAGGATGGAGAGTCCACCCGCTTTTTCACCTCGCCGGCGGAAGCCTCCTCCTGGATAGAGACGGTACGCAGGCACTAAATATTGCTGGTTATATACCCTCTCATTTATACATCCCCACACGGATGCAACAGTGTGATCCCGGTGTTGAAAAGGAGTCAGACGGCTGAGCAGACCAACTCTCCAGACCTAATTAATGACGGAGATCCTCACTCCAATAATGCCCACCTCCTATCAGGGCTGCTCTGGGTTTCCCGTGTGCCAGAGAAATACGAGCAGGGACTTGCATGAGACATCCTGAAACACACGGCAGTCCTCTCTTTACTGCTGGCTTTCCCTATGTTCCTCTAAGGGGAGTGGGAGGGTTGCCGCCGCACGGAATGTGAACTATGAGCCCTGCTTGGGATCCAGCTTAAGGGGGGGTCCCGTTCCTTCCCCGCCATGCTGCTGGATTTTTCTGTACCATGGGACTTCTCTGTGCAGGGGGAGGTTGAGAAGAGGTGCAGCGTGTCCCGTCATGCCTAGCTCTGCAATACAGCTAAGACTGCACTCCTTAGAAATGTTGTGGATTACTTTATGGTTCTAGTTCTACAGGTTTGCAACTAAGTTTTCCTACCCCCAGCTTATGCTGGGAGACTGCACTGGTCCCACATATCTCAGTCTCCATCAACCGGTCCATGTACTGTACTCCAGAGGACGGGACTCCGGTGCCTTCTTGTACACGATACCTCCATGGAGGCATGTTGCCTCTAGTTGTCTCGGGAATAAGGCTCCCTCCGGTTGGGGTGGGGGGTGGCGGGGAGGGGGGTGGGGGGAAGGTTGGGGGGGTTTTTGTTTGGTGTGTACGCAAGTATGTTAAGGGAAGTCAGTTCAATCAGTGTGTTATGTGCTATATATTGCATGTTGAAATGGTTACACAATCTGGCAAGGCATATGTGACGGTGGGCGGCTCGCGATTGGTGGTGATGTCATATCCTGCTTTTAATGTACGATGGTGGCTTAATGTCTTTATGTAAAATTGTCTCCTGGAACACCAGGGGTCTAAACTCCAAGGTTAAACGATCACTGGTGTTCCAGTTCCTGCAGAGACAGTCCCCCCACATATGCATACTCCAGGAGACGCATCTTGTGGGAGGGAAAACAATGAGCTTGCGTAGGCCCTGGGTGGGGCATGCGTACCATTCTACCTACTCTAACCTGGCAAGAGGGGTGAGTGTCCTGGTGCGCAAATCCCTCCCCTTCCGTTTGCTAGCTCTAGATATAGACCCCGGAGGGCGATACATAATCATTCATGCTATCATAATGAACCTGGAGCTGGTGGTGGTGGGACTCTATATCCCCCCTCCTGCCTCGGTCTCCTTTCTTTATCAACTGATCTCTAAAGTTTCACAATATGCCACTGATAATGTTCTGCTGCTGGGGGACTTTAATATGGTCCCGGATCCTGAAGTGGATAGGATGTCTAGGTCATCGGGCCCCTTGTCCGACCTTAATGCGTGGGCAGAGACCTTCAATCTTACAGATGTCTGGCGATGGAGAAATCCTCGGGTGCAGGCATTTACCTGTCACTCAGCCACGTACAAAACTTTTTCTAGAATAGACCTGGTCTACTCAGGGGGAACGATCCTGTCTAGTATTAAAGACATTGTTATTCTCCCCAGAGGGATCTCGGATCATGCCCCTGTCTCCCTGCAGCTAGAACTAACAAACCGCGCTCCAGAAGGGCTATGGCGACTTTCCAGATTCTGGTTATCTGACTCAAGGGTGGATGTCCCGTGTAGAGCTGATCTGGCTGAATTCTGGGTGAAATGGGATAGATCTATCCCTGTCCCGGTTGTCTGGGATGCATTTAAGGTGTGTATGAGAGGTAAGTTTCAGGACCGAGTAGGAAAAGTTCGTAGAGGGGCCCGTGGGGAACTTGAGAGGGCAGAAGCTAGGGTGAGTGGGCTGGAGGCGGCCTATGTTAGAGATCGTACCTCTCAGGCGTATGCTTCCTTGCAGGAGGCGCTGAGGGACGTCTCTCTCATACGCATATCAAATACAAAACTCCATCTTCTGCATCAGAGCCAGCGGATTTTCGAGCAGGGGGAGAGAAGTGGTCGCTTATTGGCCTGGCTGTCAAGGGAGTATTCCTCCCCAGTATCTATACCCTGTATCCGGTCCTCTGATGGAGAAGCCCTAACGGATCCCTCGCAAATAAATGAACAATTTGCAACTTACTATCAAGAACTTTATAGCTCTAGAGTACAATTCACTGAACCTGAGTTGCAGGCGTACCTTGAGGGGATAGACTTGCCATGCCTAACAGACGCTACTAGAGAGAGATTGGATGGTCCTCTTACTCTCAAGGAGCTCCAGCTAGCGGTGAAATCCCTCCAGAGCGGCAAGACACCGGGACCGGATGGTTACCCGGCGGAATTCTATAAACAATATACAGAAGAAATCTTGCCTATCTACAGGGAGGTGTTGCTGAAAACATTTGAGAGTGGAGTTCTCCCCTCGTCTATGTCCGAGGCGGTAATTGTTGTCCTCCCTAAGCCTGGTAGGGATCCGGAGCTGTGTTCCTCCTACCGCCCAATCTCGTTACTAAACGTGGACCTCAAAATACTTGCCAAGGCCTTGGCGGGGCGCCTAAATTCAGTGATCACAGCTTTGATCCACCCGGACCAGTCCGGGTTTATGCCGGGCAGAGGGACAGACATAAACATACGCAGGCTCCTGACGCATTTGGATGCGGCACCGGAGGGCAGCAAGGGGGTAGTGGTGTCCTTGGACGCCGAGAAAGCGTTTGATTCCGTTGAATGGGAATACCTCTGGGCTGTCCTCCGGAAGTTCGGGTTCGGACCGACGTTTATTGGGTGGCTGCGCCTATTGTACGCCTCACCCAGGGCTAGGGTACGTACGAGTAATTCATTATCAAGGGAGTTTCCCCTGGGCCGGGGAACTAGACAGGGGTGTCCGCTGTCACCGGGGCTGTTTGCCCTGGCGGTGGAGCCCCTAGCGGCCAAAATTCGGGCAGAATCCGGGATCAGGGGGCTTCAAATGGGAGTGGTGGAGGAGAAAATATCCTTGTATGCAGATGACACCATCCTGTATTTGAATGATGTCTCCTCCTCACTCCCAGTGGCTCTGCGGTTGGTAGATGAATTTGGGTCCTTCTCGGGAGTTAGGATCAATTGGAGTAAATCTCTGATTTATCCCTTGAGCCCTAACAGACCTAGACCTCCTAGTCAGAGTCAATTGGTATGGGTAGATAGGTTTAAATATCTGGGGATTCAGATAGGAGGACCAGTGGCCCAGTATTTGGATCTCAACCTAAACCCCTTACTGGCGCAGTTCTCTAAAAAGTGCACTGAATGGAGGTCGCTCCCCCTGACGCCAGTGGGGAGAGTGAATTTAATTAAGATGGTATTCCTCCCAAAATTCCTCTATCTGTTTAGGAACAGCCCAGTACAGATACCGGCCTCCTACTTTGCCAAAATAAAAGCTATAATCACCTCCTTTCTGTGGTTGGGGAAGGTGCCCAGGTTGGCGCTGACTACTCTGCAGCTGACATTAGGACAAGGGGGGTTGGCTCTTCCGGACTTCCAGGCATACTATTGGGCGGCTATATTGGTGACAGCCCGATGGTGGTTCTCCCAGCCCAGGGATAACCCCGCAGTAACCCTAGAGGCTGCGATCCTGGGCTCATATGCCGCTCTCAGCAACCTGGTGTTCCGTGGACCCAAGGCCTACCCGAACTTGACGACCCCAATGCGCACTACCATTGCGGTCTGGCAGAAGGCCAGGGCGAGTTTTCGGTCTGCAGGTAAAATATCCCCTCACACACCTCTATGGGGCAACCCCAATCTTCCTCACTTACGAACGGTGCCGGACCCACAGGTCTGGGCAACTAAAGGTATAATGAATCTTAGACATCTGGTAACGGGGGGAAGGTTGATGACATTCCAGGAATTAAAAGGGAAATATGGACTGCCCAATTGGATGTTCTTTCGCTTCCTGCAGGTGAGGCACGCATTCCAGCATCAGTTTCCCGGGGGCATCAACCTTGAGTCAGACCCTGTGGAGAAGCTGCTCTCCACAAAAATTTTGGTAGCTCCTCTCTCGACAATATATTTTCATATAACAGCTGCCAGGCCCACAAAACTGGGGAAACTATTCCTAAAGTGGAAGGAGGACTTGCCCTCTCTCGAGGAGGAGGAGTGGGAGACGTGTCTCTCTTCATACGTCTCCAGCTTGATCTCTGCCAGAGACCGGTTCCTGCAACTAAAATTCCTGCATAGGGCCTATTATACGCCACGCAAATTGGCAGTTATTTATCCAGACAGGTCTCCGGCTTGCCCGCGATGCGGAGATTTGGACGCCTCTTTTTTGCACATGACGTGGTCGTGTCCTAGATTGCGGGGGTATTGGGAGCAGGTCCTGGCGGACGTCAACCAGACAGTGGAGACTACGATTCCACTATGCCCACGTGCATTGCTGCTGAATGTATTGGTGGACTCTGGTGTAGGGAAATATGCCAAATTGTTTATAGCATTTGCCACATATTACGCCCGAAGGGAGATTCTGTTGAGATGGAAGTTGAGTGAGCCGCCTACCGTCAATGCCTGGAGAAAGACTCTAAATACTGTTTTGCCATTATATAAAATAACATATGTTAACAGGAATTGTCCGTCTAAATTTGATAAGATATGGTCTTTGTGGATCGACTCCTGGGGATCTCTCCCATTGGAGGTCTCTCCACCTAGCCCTGGTTTGGATCCGTAGATCAGACTGGTAGAGATCTAATGCATGCCAATTTACGAAAGGCTATTGCTGGTGGGCTTCCATTCTCCCCTCCCTCTTCCCGGTCCCTCTCCCCCTCCCTTCCCATATGATCCTGTCGGTCTCCCCCCCCCCCCCAGATGCTCATTCTGTAATAATTAGTTAGAGTAAGGGGATCTCCCCCTTCGACAGAGAATCACTGCTAAATCCTGAATAATTCAACAATTGTCTGACCCTTTGGACATATCTACTGGTAATGCAAATACCTATGTGATGATTTCAATTGATGTAATACACTAACGTTCCTTCTTTTTCACTTGTATGATGCACTGTACACTGACGTGTTTGTTTCGATTGCAATAAAATTTACCTTTGTAAAAAAAAAAAAAGTGTAACACCTTGATATCTTGAAATATCAGCATGAAATAATGTACAGGAATCTATTCCGCTATTTTAACATCCACCACCAGGGGGTCCTCCATTCCACTAAGTATATAACCTGAATGGATACTCCACATCCGCGTCCTCGTGTAATCTCGTGCCCGCAGCAAGAGAGGGGGGGTGGGGGGGAAGAGATGGGTAAGGATGGGAGAGATAAAACTCCAATGGTGTAGTATGTTAGCAATTAAATATAGTTTTATTAAAAGATAAAGCTGGACTCTTACATTCAAGGATTAAAAAACAGGCATAAACATCCAATATGGTGTCTGGACGCCGTTCTCACATCACTTCAGGTATACTTCAACCTCCACTCCCTACGCGTTACGTCATCACATGACTTCATCAAGGTATCCGGATTGGCTGCGGAAACTGTGTTTATATCTAGTAAAACCGGAAATGGAGTTGCGGCCATTTTATTGTGGTCTGCTGTATGCAACAACCGCGGCCATTTTCTTATAGTCAGTATTGTATCTTAACAGCGGCCATTTTGTGAAAAAGAACACCTCTGGTGATACTTCCAAAGCAGGGTTCTTATATATTAGCTGGAGCTAAGGATTAATGCCAAGTGTAATCTATTCACAACCCGTGGCTACTTCTCAAACAAAGCTGCCACTTCCGCTTGTGGAAAATTTAATATGACGGACAAAGAATGTATTTCTATAAAGTATTAAAATGAACCCAGATAAAAATCTCGCTAAATGGTCATGTGGATGTTAAAATATAAAAGAGTAAAGAAAAAAGAAAAAAATGAAGAAAAAAGTATAAGAGAATAAAGAAAGAAAAATTAAATAAAAAATAAAATTAAAATAAAAAATAGAAAAAATAAAAATAAAAATAAAAAATGGAAATGAAAATAAAAATAAAAATATATAAATAAAAATAAAAATAAAAATAATGAAAAATAAAAATAAAAATAAAATTAAAACAAAAATGAGAAATACATCATAAAAAAGGAGATAAACAAATAATAGTCAACTGGATATTAAACAAAATCTTATAGTTTTGGCTATAGTTTTTTCTGAACCGTTATACAAATGTGGTGTATAAAAAGTGATATAAAAAAGTTTTCAAAAGGGGGGAGAGACTGAGATAAACATCAAACCATAAATATATCTCAGTAATGTAGATGAATTCAAACAAGGAGGTAAAATATTTGTTGTATACCAGAAATAAGGCGAGCACTGCATTCCAAAATGACAATTATAAACAGTCATAAAATATATATAACATAATAATAGGTTAAAAATAGGTTAAAAATTACTCAGAAAGCAGTTGAGATCAAATTCAACATTTAGGCCTCCAGGTGTTAAACTTTTCATAGTGTATATCCACCTTGACTCTTTCTGGCTAATAGTCCTGATCTTATGGCTGCCTCTCCATGATGCATTATATTTTTCTATGCCCCAGAATTTTAGCTGGGATGGATCTCTATTATGTACTGCAGCAAAATGTTTCGAAACATTATGTTTGGGAAATCCATTTATAATGTTCTGAACATGTTCTTTCACTCTGACTTTAAGTGCCCTTTTTGTTCTGCCTATATACTGTAAATTACAGCTACATTGGAGGCAGTAAACTACCCCTTCAGTATGGCAACCTATGAAGTCCTTGATTTCATAGGTGCGGCCTGTAGTAGTGGCTGTAAATTCTGACCTCTTTCTTTGAAATTTTTTGGTGAGACGACATGCGTAACAGTTCCTACACGGGAAGAAGCCCTTCCCAGAAAAGAACGTAAAGTTATTCTTCGGGGGAGGTTCAACTACAGATTTAACAATCATGTCTTACAGGGTAGGAGCTCTTTTGTATATGATGTTAAGTGTGTCTGGCAGGATGTCTTTTAGATCTTTATCATTTTTCAATATATGCCAATGTCGTTTAATGAGCTTGGCTACCTCCTTATGTTGTACATTATAATCTAGTACCAAACACGGTGCTTTATCCTGATGTGTCTTCTTCTTCGGATCGACATTTTTAAAAAAACTGGTCTTACAGGACTTGGAAATGTTGAAACTGAAGAAAGTCTCTGATCCAATACATATAAAGGAAGGGATTAAAAAATTAACCGAAAGACAAGATATTGTAATACGCCTAGCTGATAAGGGAGGAGCTGTGGTTATACAATCTAAGGAACAGTATTTACAGGAATTGGATCGACAACTGCAGGATCAGGAGATCTATATCAAATTGTCGAGTAACCCTACGAGAGATTTTAAAAAACAATTGCAATCAGTAGTAAATTTAGGTATTAACAAGGAGATACTAAACAAAAAAGAATCCAAATATTTGATACCAGAATCATGCAGAATACCAATAATATATACCATCCCGAAGATTCACAAAAATCAAGAACAGCCACCAGGTAGGCCGATTGTGAATGGTATAGATTCACTAACTTCAAGAATGGGTGAATATATTGACCACTTTGTACAACCGGCAGTCCAGAATACGAAGGCATATATAAAAGACACCAAGCACACTCTGCAACTACTAGACACGCTATCAGTACTAGAAGGCAGGACTCTCCTGGGCACTGCGGATGTGTCTTCATTGTACACCATTGTACAACACCATGAAGCATGTACAGTGGCGAAATGGCTCCTTAGAACGTACAGTACATTAATATGCAAACAAAGAAAATTTCTAATAAAATGCCTCAATTTCTGTTTGAAGCATAATTATTTTTGGCATGACCAGTCCTACTATAGACAAATAACTGGCATAGCCATGGGGGCGAAGTTTGCACCTAGTATAGCGAATGCCTTTATGGCATATTGGGAAGAAGAAGCTGTATATAGCAATTTGCCTGCCGAGTTGACTTTATATGGAAGATATATAGACGACATTATTATAGTGTGGAATGGAAATAAGGATTCATTGGAAAAATTTCTAAAGATGCTCAACAATAATGACAAGAAGATTAATCTGGTATGGAAAATTGATGAGAAATCAGTTGATTTTTTAGATCTCAATATCTCCCTACACAATGATAAAGTGATTACCAAAACTCATTTTAAAAGTGTGGATACCAATAGCTATCTGTCCATTAACAGTTGTCACTACAAACCTTGGTTATATAATATTCCCAAAGGACAACTGGTTAGAATCAAGCGTAACTGCACATATGAAGAAGATTATAAAATACAAGCTGATTTAATTGGTACGAGATTCAAAGAGAAGGGTTACGAGGATATATGGATGAATAAGCAAATACAACATGTCAACGAAATAGATAGGACTGTGATGTTACGGAACAATCCGAAGAAGGAGACACATCAGGATAAAGCACCGTGTCTGGTACTAGATTATAATGTACAACATAAGGAGATAGCCAAGCTCATTAAACGACATTGACATATATTGAAAAAAGATCTAAAAAGACATCCTGCCAGACACACCTAACATCATATACAAAAGAGCTCCTACCCTGAAAGACATGATTGTTAAATCTGTAGTTGAAGAATAACTTTTCGTTTTTTTCTGAGAAGGGCTTCTTCCCGTGTAGGAACTGTTACGCATGTCGTCTCACCAAAAAATTTCAAAGAAATAGGTCAGAATTTACAGCCACTACTACAGGCCGCACCTATGAAATCAAGGACTTCATAGGTTGCCATACTGAAGGGGTAGTTTACTGCCTCCAATGTAGCTGTAATTTACAGTATATAGGCAGAACAAAAAGGGCACTTAAAGTCAGAGTGAAAGAACATGTTCAGAACATTATAAATGGGTTTCCCAAACATAATGTTTCAAAACATTTTGCTGCAGTTCATAATAGAGATCCATCCCAGCTAAAATTCTGGGGCATAGAAAAATATAATGCATCATGGAGAGGCAGCCATAAGATCAGGACTATTAGCCAGAAAGAGTCAAGGTGGATATACACTATGAAAAGTTTAACACCTGGAGGTCTAAATGTTGAATTTGATCTCAATTGCTTTCTGAGTAATTTTTAACCTATTTTTAACCTATTATTATGTTATATATATTTTATGACTGTTTATAATTGTCATTTTGGAATACAGTGCTCGCCTTATTTCCGGTATACAACAAATATTTTACCTCCTTGTTTGAATTCATCTACATTACTGAGATATATTTATGGTTTGATGTTTATCTCAGTCTCTCCCCCCTTTTGAAAACTTTTTTATATCACTTTTTATACACCACATTTGTATAACGGTTCAGAAAAAACTATAGCCAAAACTATAAGATTTTGTTTAATATCCAGTTGACTATTATTTGTTTATCTCCTTTTTTATGATGTATTTCTCATTTTTTTTAAATTTTATTTTTATTTTTATTTTTCATTATTTGTATTTGTATTTGTATTTTTATTTATATATTTTTATTTTTATTTGTATTTTTATTTTCATTTCCATTTTTTATTTTTATTTTTTTTATTTTAATTTTATTTTTTATTTAATTTTTCTTTCTTTATTCTCTTATACTTTTTTCCTTATTTTTTCTTAATTTTTTCTTCTTTTTTTCTTTTTTCTTTACTCTTTTAGATTTTAACATCCACAGGACCATTTAGCGAGATTTTTATCTGGGTTCATTTTAATACTTTATAGAAATACATTCTTTGTCCGTCATATTAAATTTTCCACAAGCGGAATTGGCAGCTTTGTTTGAGAAGTAGCCATGGGTTGTGAATAGATTACACGCGGCATTAATCCTTAGCTCCAGCTAATATATAAGAACCCTGCTTTGGAAGTGTCAGCAGAGGTGTTCTTTTTCACAAAATGGCCGCTGTTAAGATACAATACTGACTATAAGAAAATGGCCGCGGTTGTTGCATACAGCGGACCACAATAAAATGGCCGCGACTCCATTTCCAGTTTTACTAGATATAAACACAGTTTCCAGAGCTAATCCGGATCCCCTGATGAAGTAATGTGATGATGTAACGCGTAGGGAGTGGCCGGAGGTTGAAGTATACCTGAAGTGATGTGAGAACGGCGTCCAGACACCATATTAGTTGTTTATGCCTGTTTTTTAATCCTTGAATGTGAGTCCAGCTTTATCTTTTAACCACTTGACGACCGCCTCACGCCGATGTACGTCGGCAAAGTGGCACGGACAGGCAAAATCACGTACAGGGTACGTGATTTGCCTTCCGCGGGTGGGGGGTCCGATCGGACCCCCCCCCGGTGCCCGAGGCGGTCGTCTTTTGTCCAGCGGCGATCGGTGATGAGGGGGAGACCATCCGTTCGTGGCCCCCCCCTCGCGATCGCCGCCGGCCAATGAAAACACTCCTTTGCTGCTGTATGCTAAACAGCAGCAAAGGAAGTGATGTCATCTCCCCTCGGGTCGGTATTTTCCGTTCCGGCCCGAGGAGAGAAGACATCTATGTGAGTGCACCAACACACACACACACAGTAGAACATGCCAGGCACACAAAACACCCCGATCCCCCCCCCGATCGCCCCCCGATCCCCCCCCAATCACCCCCCCCCCCTGTCACAAACTGACACCAGCAGTTTTTTTTGTTTTTTTTTCTTTTTTTTTTCTGATTACTGCATAGTGTCAGTTTGTGACAGTTACAGTGTTGGGACAGTGAGTATTACCCCCCTTTAGGTCTAGGGTACCCCCCTAACCCCCCCTAATAAAGTTTTAACCCCTTGATCACCCCCTGTCACCAGTGTCACTAAGCGATCATTTTTCTGATCGCTGTATTAGTGTCGCTGGTGACGCTAGTTAGTGAGGTAAATATTTAGGTTCGCCGTCAGCGTTTTATAGCGTCAGGGACCCCCATATACTACCTAATAAATGTTTTAACCCCTTGATTGCCCCCTAGTTAACCCTTTCACCACTGATCACCGTATAACCGTTACGGATGACGCTGGTTAGTTCGTTTATTTTTTATAGTGTCAGGGCACCCGCCGTTTATTACCAAATAAAGGTTTAGCCCCCTGATCGCCCGGCGGTGATATGCGTCGCCCCAGGCAGCGTCAGATTAGCGCCAGTACCGCTAACACCCACGCATGCAGCATACGCCTCCCTTAGTGGTATAGTATCTGATCGGATCAATATCTGATCCGATCAGATCTATACTAGCGTCCCCAGCAGTTTAGGGTTCCCAAAAACGCAGTGTTAGCGGGATCAGCCCAGATACCTGCTAGCACCTGCGTTTTGTGCCTCCGCCCAGCCCACCCAAGTGCAGTATCGATCGATCACTGTCACTTACAAAACACTAAACGCATAACTGCAGCGTTCGCAGAGTCAGGCCTGATCCCTGCGATCGCTAACAGTTTTTTTGGTAGCATTTTGGTGAACTGGCAAGCACCAGCCCCAGGCGTCAGGTTAGCGCCAGTACCGCTAACACCCACGCACGCACCGTACACCTCCCTTAGTGGTATAGTATCTGAACGGATCAATATCTGATCCGATCAGATCTATACTAGCGTCCCCAGCAGTTTAGGGTTCCCAAAAACGCAGTGTTAGCGGAATCAGCCCAGATACCTGCTAGCACCTGCGTTTTGCCCCTCCGCCCGGCCCAGCCCAGCCCACCCAAGTGCAGTATCGATCGATCACTGACACTTACAAAACACTAAACGCATAACTGCAGCGTTCGCAGAGTCAGGCCTGATCCCTGCGATCGCTAACAGTTTTTTTTGTAGCGTTTTGGTGAACTGGCAAGCACCAGCCCCAGGCAGCGTCAGGTTAGCGCCAGTACCACTAACACCCACGCACGCAGCATACGCCTCCCTTAGTGGTATAGTATCTGAACGGATCAATATCTGATCCGATCAGATCTATACTAGCGTCACCAGCAGTTTAGGGTTCCCAAAAACGCAGTGTTAGCGGGATCAGCCCAGATACCTGCTAGCACCTGCGTTTTGCCCCTCCGCCCGGCCCGGCCCAGCCCACCCAAGTGCAGTATCGATCGATCACTGACACTTACAAAACACTAAACGCATAACTGCAGCGTTCGCAGAGTCAGGCCTGATCCCTGCGATCGCTAACAGTTTTTTTGGTAGCGTTTTGGTGAACTGGCAAGTGCCAGCGGCCTAGTACACCCCGGTCGTAGTCAAACCAGCACTGCAGTAACACGTGGTGACGTGGCGAGTCCCATAAGTGCAGTTCAAGCTGGTGAGGTGGCAAGCACAAGTAGTGTCCCGCTGCCACCAAAAAGACAAACACAGGCCCATCGTGCCCATAATGCCCTTCCTGCTGCATTCGCCAATCCTAATTGGGAACCCACCGCTTCTGCAGCGCCCGTACTTCCCCCATTCACATCCCCAACCAAATGCAGTCGGCTGCATGAGAGGCATTTTTATGTCCTCCCGAGTACCCCTACCCAACGAACCCCCCAAAAAAGATGTCGTGTCTGCAGCAAGCGCGGATATAGGCGTGACACCCGCTATTATTGTCCCTCCTGTCCTGACAATCCTGGTCTTTGCATTGGTGAATGTTTTGAACGCTACCATGCACTAGTTGAGTATTAGCGTAGGGTACAGCATTGCACAGACTAGGCACACTTTCACAGGGTCTCCCAAGATGCCATCGCATTTTGAGAGACCCGAACCTGGAACCGGTTACCGTTATAAAAGTTAGTTACAAAAAAAGTGTAAAAAAAAAAAAAAATATGAAATAAAAAAAAATAGTTGTTGTTTTATTGTTCTCTCTCTCTCTATTCTCTCTCTCTATTGTTCTGCTCTTTTTTACTGTATTCTATTCTGCAATGTTTTATTGTTATTGTTATTGTTATTATGTTTTATCATGTTTGTTTTTCAGGTATGTAATTATTTATACTTTACTGTTTACTGTGCTTTATTGTTAACCATTGTTAACCATTTTTTTGTCTTCAGGTACGCCATTCACGACTTTGAGTGGTTATACCAGAATGATGCCTGCAGGTTTAGGTATCATCTTGGTATCATTCTTTTCAGCCAGCGGTCGGCTTTCATGTAAAAGCAATCCTAGCGGCTAATTAGCCTCTAGACTGCTTTTACAAGCCGTGGGAGGGAATGCCCCCCCCCCCCCCACCGTCTTCCGTGTTTTTCTCTGGCTCTCCTGTCTCAACAGGGAACCTGAGAATGCAGCCGGTGATTCAGCCAGCTGACCATAGAGCTGATCAGAGACCAGAGTGGCTCCAAACATCTCTATGGCCTAAGAAACCGGAAGCTACGAGTATTTCATGACTTAGATTTCGCCAGATGTAAATAGCGCCATTGGGAAATTGGGGAAGCATTTTATCACACCGATCTTGGTGTGGTCAGATGCTTTGAGGGCAGAGGAGAGATCTAGGGTCTAATAGACCACAATTTTTTCAAAAAAGAGTACCTGTCACTACCTATTGCTATCATAGGGGATATTTACATTCCCCGAGATAACAATAAAAATGATTAAAAAAAAAAATATGAAAGGAACAGTTTAAAAGTAAGATTAAAAAAGCAAAAAAATAATAAAGAAAAAAAAAACAAAAAAAAAAAACACCCCTGTCGCCCCCTGCTCTCGCGCTAAGGCGAACGCAAGCGGCGGTCTGTCGTCAAACATAAACAGCAATTGCACCATGCATGTGAGGTATCACCGCGAAGGCCAGATCGAGTGCAGTAATTTTTCCAGTAGACCTCCTCTGTAAATCTAAAGTGGTAACCTGTAAAGGCTTTTGAAGGCTTTTAAACATGTATTTATTTTGTTGCCACTGCACGTTTGTGCGCAATTTTAAAGCATGTCATGTTTGGTATCCATGTACTCGGCCTAAGATCATCTTTTTTATTTCATCAAACATTTGGGCAATATAGCGTGTTTTAGTGCATTAAAATTAAAAAAAGTGTGTTTTTTCCCCAAAAAATGCGTTTGAAAAATCGCTGCGCAATTACTGTGTGAAAAAAAAAAATGAAACACCCACCATTTTAATCTGTAGGGCATTTGCTTTAAAAAAATATATAATGTTTGGGGGTTCAAAGTAATTTTTTTGCAAAAAAAAAAAACTTTTTCATGTAAACAATAAGTGTCAGAAAGGGCTTTGTCTTCAAGTGGTTAGAAGAGTGGGTGATGTGTGACATAAGCTTCTAAATGTTGTGCATAAAATGCCAGGACAGTTCAAAACCCCCCCAAATGACCCCATTTTGGAAAGTAGACACCCCAAGCTATTTGCTGAGAGGCATGTCGAGTCCATGGAATATTTTATATTGCGACACAAGTTGCGGGAAAGAGACAAATTTTTTTTTTTTTTTTTTGCACAAAGTTGTCACTAAATGATATATTGCTCAAACATGCCATGGAAATATGTGAAATTACACCCCAAAATACATTCTGCTGCTTCTCCTGAGTACGGGGATACCACATGTGTGAGACTTTTTGGGAGCCTAGCCGCGTACGGGACCCCGAAAACCAAGCACCGCCTTCAGGCTTTCTAAGGGCGTGAATTTTTGATTTCACTCTTCACTGCCTATCACAGTTTCGGAGGCCATGGAATGCCCAGGTGGCACAAAACCCCCACAAATGACCCCATTTTGGAAAGTAGACACCCCAAGCTATTTGCTGAGAGGTATAGTGAGTATTTTGCAGACCTCACTTTTTGTCACAAAGTTTTGAAAATTGAAAAAAGAAAAAAAAAAAATGTTTTTTCTTGTCTTTCTTCATTTTCAAAAACAAATGAGAGCTGCAAAATACTCACCATGCCTTTCAGCAAATAGCTTGGGGTGTCTACTTTCCAAAATGGGGTCATTTGGGGGGGTTTTGTGCCACCTGGGCATTCCATGGCCTCCGAAACTGTGATAGGCAGTAAAGAGTGAAATCAAAAATTTTCACCCTTAGAAATCCTGAAGGCAGTGATTGGTTTTCGGGGTCCAGTACGCGGCTAGGCTCCCAAAAAGTCCCACACATGTGGTATCCCCATACTCAGGAGAAGCAGCTAAATGTATTTTGGGGTGCAATTCCACATATGCCCATGGCCTGTGTGAGCAATATATCATTTAGTGACAACTTTATGAAAAAAAAAAAAAAAAAAAAAAAAAAGTGTCACTTTCCCGCAACTTGTGTCAAAATATAAAATATTCCATGGACTCAATATGCCTCTCAGCAAATAGCTTGGGGTGTCTACTTTCCAAAATGGGGTCATTTTGGGGGGTTTTGTGCCACCTGGGCATTCCATGGCCTCCGAAACTGTGATAGGCAGTGAAGAGTGAAAGCAAAAATTTACACCCTTAGAAATCCTGAAGGCGGTGATTGGTTTTCGGGGCCCCGTACGCGGCTAGGCTCCCAAAAAGTCCCACACATGTGGTATCCCCATACTCAGGAGAAGCAGCTAAATGTATTTTGGGGTGCAATTCCACATAGGCCCATGGCCTGTGTGAGCAATATATCATTTAGTGACGACTTTTTGTAAATATTTTTTTTTTTTTTTTTTTTTGTCATTTTTCAATCACTTGGGACAAAAAAAATAAATATTCAATGGGTTCAACATGCCTCTCAGCAATTTCCTTGGGGTGTCTACTTTCCAAAATGGGGTCATTTGGGGGGGTTTTGTACTGCCCTGCCATTTTAGCACCTCAAGAAATGAGATAGGCAGTCATAAACTAAAAGCTGTGTAAATTCCAGAAAATGTACCCTAGTTTGTAGACGCTATAACTTTTGCGCAAACCAATAAATATACGCTTATTGACATTTTTTTTACCAAAGACATGTGGCCGAATACATTTTGGCCTAAATGTATGACTAAAATTTAGTTTATTGGATTTTTTTTATAACAAAAAGTAGAAAATATCATTTTTTTTCAAAATTTTCGGTCTTTTTCCGTTTATAGCGCAAAAAATAAAAACCGCAGAGGTGATCAAATACCATCAAAAGAAAGCTCTATTTGTGGGAAGAAAAGGACGCAAATTTCGTTTGGGTACAGCATTGCATGACCGCGCAATTAGCAGTTAAAGCGACGCAGTGCCAAATTGGAAAAAGACCTCTGGTCCTTAGGCAGCATAATGGTCCGGGGCTCAAGTGGTTAATAAAACTATATTTCATTGCTAACATACTACACCATTGGAGTTTTATCTCTCCCATCCTTACCCATCTCTTCCCCCCCATCCCGCCCCTCTTGCTGCGGGCACGAGATTACATGAGGACGCGGATGTGGAGTATCCATTCAGGTTATATACTTAGTGGAACGGAGGACCCCCTGGTGGTGGATGTTAAAATAGCGTAATAGATTCTTGTACATTATTTCATGCTGATATTTCAAGATATCAAGGTGTTACACTTAATTGAACGGAGGACCCCCTGGTAGTGGAAGTTGGAATAACGGAATAGATCCCTGTATATTACCTTATGCTGACATTTCAAGACATGAAGGTGAGGGTTCTGTGAGCTCATTTATGGGATTATACACTTCTCGCCTGTTTGCTGTGCAATTTATTCAAACACATTTTTGCAGAAACCTTCTTTTGGGACATTTACTGAAAAATGTCAAATTAAGAGACCATCATCATATTGGATATAATGCCCCTAGATTGATATACCAACTTATGGACTAATCACTTTTGCACTTTTTTTATTACCCCAATTTATTGGGCACCATTTACACAGTGTCTATTTACCTTATTTATTGAGCACTTTTTGCACATTATTGCTGTAGCGCGGAATCACTATATGATTGTATGTATTCAAACTACATAGACTATCTTGTCATGGACATTTTTTTATATTAATATTTATTTATGGTATTATCATTATTATCCCTAGCATCTTGTATTTGTAGTTGTATTATTATTATCATCTCTAGCTTTTTGTATTTGTATTATCATTATTATCCCCAGCATTTTGTACTACTATGTCCTGTGCGCTGGCATATGTGTATATATTCACTGCAGATCTGAGGGGGACATGCAAGGAAAATAAAAAACAGCATTTTTGCTTGCGCATAATGGGATGATACAATCAGCAGAGCTTCCTGTCATTTCAGATCTACAGTGACTCCACTTCCAAGTGCACTTGCAGTGCACTTGTAGTGAAAAGTAGATTTGCCTTTCGTAAATAACCACCATTGTCTCTATACACCTATAATATTTTTGCATATATTCTTCTTATACATTTTGAAGTAACCAACACATAAACAATAAAAAATAAAGATATAAATGAAATAAGAAATGTAAGGTAGTCCAACTAAGATTATTTTCAATCATCCTCACTTACAGGGCAATGCCTTCCTTTTGGCTTCAGTATTGTCAGGCGTCCAACTCCCCCAGGTTAGCCTGACCACATTCAGTTCCTGTTTGATGTGATACCATCATATGCTCTGAAGATCAGCCATTTGAAATGGGCAGATTTTTGGAGACATGGTCCCACTCATATTTCTTGTTTTTACTAAACTTTATCGGAATGTCTCATTTACGATATCTCCACAAAATATGTGAGCGTACACAATATTTTTTTGATAGTAACATATATGCTGCTAAGAATCTTGTATTCCCATATATCTCGTGTGTAACTCTGTTTTATCACTACATTGTAGATATATGATTGACCTTTTTATAGACACCCCTGAAGAAGGAGACATAGATACTCTGAAACGCATCGGATAAACTACGAGAAATTTACTGTCAATCATTGTGGTGATTTTGCACCTTGTACACAGTAACTGTAACCATTCCAATATAATTTATCTTTATTGTGTATACTATGTTTAATAAAATATGCTTTTTCTATAAACTATTTCAGTGCATTTAAAAGTCCATTCAGGGGATACCCTTTCTTTGTTTAGTCAATTCGGATGTGGCACCTTACAGAGACACCCTAACCCAGTGGTTCTCAACCTGGGGGTCGGGACCCCCCCGGGGGTCAAATGACCATTTGCCAGGGGTCACCGAATCCTGGGCTGTTCCTGAATCCCTCATCGCTCTCCCAGCCTTTTCGTGGCCACCCAGCAGGGCTGTCCCTAGAGC
The DNA here is from genome assembly GCF_042186555.1 of Aquarana catesbeiana. NCBI lineage: Eukaryota > Metazoa > Chordata > Amphibia > Anura > Ranidae > Aquarana > Aquarana catesbeiana. Next base: position 139,769,594 of record NC_133330.1, on the reverse strand, counting down.
CTGTGGCCGCCCAGCTAGGCAGTTCCTGGAGCCCGCGGCCGCCCATTCAGTTCACAGCATGGCTGGGGGGCAGAGACTAGAGGTCAGCTGACTGGTGAGGAATGTGAAGTGGGAGGGGCTGGAGGAGACCCTATCTCCTGATTTTGGCATAGGTGTCACTGCTGCGAGTAACCACAATGTCGGAGACACAGTGAATAACACTACCTGTGATTATAGTTGCCATTAAAAAGTTCCCACTACAGTTCTCAGATCAGCAGATAACCTTGATCAAGAGCACCTAAGTTGGATGATCAGAACTCTTCCCAGCACTGCCACTCATCCCATTCCCCCCACCAAGGAGTAAGGGAAGGAATAAAAATAGAGAATACATGGAAGAGGAAAAGAGGGGGAGGAGCAAAGAAAAGGGAGAGAATAAGAGAACAAGAACGACGACTAGAGAGAGGGAAAGGGAAAAAAACAAGACATTGGGATAGAAAGAGATAAAAGGGAAAGAAAGGAGAACAAAGAGAAAGAGTGCTACATCCTAAAATATACAATAAGGGGTTTTAAAACTGTATTAGTGGAAGGGACTCAGGGAGCGCTAAATGTCCATGGGTTAGGGGCACAAATTACTTGTCTTGCCTTGGGTGCCGACAACCCACGCTACGAAAATAATTTTACTGTTAGGGGTCCCCACGACTTGGGGAATTTTATCAATGGGTCACAGCACTAGAAAGGTTGAGAACCACTGCCCTAACCAATATAATTATTGCTTAGTTAAGGTTGGTCTTCTGACTAAGCAATAAGGTTGGTCAGCAGTAAAACTTCAGTTTTCTTACACATGGTCGAGTTACTAACAGCTTACTTGGTCAAAAGAGGGAAGTGTACAATCTTTTCATTTAGTAGCTGTAAGGCCCTCAAGAGTACTCCACCCTTGGGTTACCAGGGTGATTCAATTGGCATGCAAGAAGTAGGCCTTTCTGCTCTGAAACAATTGCAAGCCTATTTGACTAGATGGGTGGCAGACTTTGGCAGTTATGCCAGAATTGCTTGGAAGATATAGGTAAGGGCTAGCTTGCCCTCATTCAGCCTTACAAACTATATATGCGACCAGCAAGTTTGGGACAAGAGAGATCAATTCTTTCTGGCTTTAGCAGCTTTTCTTTGATTGTCAGTGTCTCTTTTCATTTGTTCTCTCCTGCCCTATATTAGCTTTGGTATATAATGTTATGTGCTGGTGTGAGGTGGCCCAGGAAAATGAAAAATTGTAATCAAATACTTACCATAATTTTCCTTTCCTAGGCCCATCCTCATGTCAGCACAGGACTCCCTCCCTAGTGGCCTGTCGCAGGCTAGGTTATCGAACGTCTTAGTTGGTGAAGGGGCTGTCTTTTATTCAGCTTGGAAAAGGTGGTCATGTGGGGCTTCAGAGAAGGTGTTAACCAGTTCTGTGCTGATGTGAGGATGGGCCAGGAAAGGAAAATTATGGTAAGTATTTGATAACAATTTTCCGTTTTAAGCCAGCCAAGCCTGCAGTCTCATGCTTGTGATAGTTTGTTACATGTGCTTCAAGCTACCTGTTTGTCTGCCCTGCTATGCTGTTTGGATCCCCTTATTTATGACCTTCGATTGGAACTGGGACTATTCTCTGAACTCTGCCTGCCTTTTGACAACGGATTGGAAACTGACTATTTTGAATCTTACTTTCCTTGTACCTGGACTGTCATTGAACCACTCTGCCTGTCTGCCAACCACAAGTACCTGTTCACAGTTCTCAGTTTAAGTACGTGTTTGCTGTGCTCAGTTGGCACCTGCCCCGATGTGGTAGCCAGGCAATATAGCATTGTGTATAAGACCTGGGGGCATCCGAGTACCATTAGGCCTGCTTGCCTTATGGGAAAGAGGGCATGCTATAGGTGAAGAACACAGAAGCCAGCTATAGTGCCTAGCCCTAGCATACCACCTATGCTAGGGGTAGGCGTGACACAACCGAATTTGGCACTTAGATTACTCATTTTGTATATATAGGTTACTATTGTTAAAGTATTTTACCTAGATGGCTCCTCTTCATGGGCCTCATTGCTACCCCTCCCTCTGTGTTATCTTTGCTGCTGATCTATATACACTTTATGTGATGCTGACCTATATACCCTGATCTGTGATGCTGAGCTGTATACTCCTGACACTATATGGGTGGAAGCAATTAGAATACAGGGGACAGAGTGGGTTGATCCTATAAGGGGTGGGGCATATGAGAAATGGGAGGGGTCAAAAAGGAAGGGCGTGTCTGGCGCCCCCCCATCCTAAAACTTCACCAGCCGCCACTGATAGCAAGTATTTATATGCTTTCTCATAATAATGTCGCACTGCTCCTGAATTCAGAGTATAGTTTCCACTCTCATGTACACGGTGACTGCTTGCAACTACAGTGGGTGCAGGGCTATGGCTATCCACATTGTTACCGCTGTCTCGCAAGCTTGTCAATCAGAATCTGGGTACACCTAGTCCCACTGACTGCATTCTGGATTAATAGGACTACCTCCTGTTTCTGAAACTCTCCCACTGTGAGCTGTAGTGTCTAGTTGGGGGAGAATTTGGAAAACAAATGAGGTAGGATTTGGCTCAGTCAGGGAAGATAAAACTTTTTTGCTTATTTATGATATGGCAAAGTACTAATGCGCTACCAACAGTGTATCAATACAAATAAAGTGATAATTAATAAAGTGCATACATATAAAGTGCTAAATAGGGATGAGCCGAACACCCCCCGGTTCTGTTCGCATCCAGAACACACGAACGGACCGAAAGTTCGCACCAACTTTCGAACACCGTTAAAGTCTATGGGACTCGAACGTGAGAAATTAAAAGTGTGAATTTTAAAGGCTAATATGCAAGTTATTGTCCTAAAAGGGTTTGGGGACCCGGGTCCTGCCCCAGGGGACATGTATCAATGCAAAAAAAAGTTTCAAAAATGGCCATTTTTTCGGGAGCAGTGATTTTAACCACTTTAATACCAGGCACTTAGACACCTTCCTGCACAAGCCAATTTTCAGCTTTCAGCGCTGTCGCAATTTGAATGACAATTGCACAGTCATGCTACACTGTACCCTAACAAATTTTTTATCATTTTGTTCCCACAAATAGAGCTTTATTTTGGTGGTATTTGATCACCTCTGTGGTTTTTATTTTTTGCGCAACAAATAAAAAAGACCGAAAATTTTGAAAAAAACAAGTTTTTCTTTGTTTCTGTTAAAAATGTTTGTAAATAAGTACGTTTTCTTCTTCAATGATAGGCACTGATATGGCTGCACTGACGGGCACTGATAAAGCGGCACTGATGGGCACCGATGAGGTGGCACTGATGAGGTGGCCCTGACAGGCACTGATGATGGGCACTGATAGGCGGCACTGATGGACACTGATAAGTGGCACTGGTATGCGGTACTGAGGGGCACTCATAGGCAGCACTGATTGGCACTCATAGGCGGCACTGATGGGTACTTATGGGTGGCACTTTTAGGTGGCACGGATGGGCCCTATAGGTGGCATGGATGGGCACTGATGGACACTGATAGGTGGGCACTGATGGGCATGGATGGGCACTAATAGGTGGCACAGATGGACACTGATGGGTGGCACTGTTGACACTGATTGGTGGCACTGATGACATTGATGGGTGGCATTGCTGGGCATCACTGCTTTATAATGGTGCCAGTCAGTGCCAATTTGTGGGCCATGATTGGCACAGATTGGGCACAGACTGGGCACATTGGGCATATGTGGATGGCCATGGGGTACATACCTGGCCATCCACATGTTGCCCGCTTCCCTGGTGGTCCTGACGGCTTCCCTGGTGATCTAATGAGGGCATCCGAGGGGGGGCTGCGCTGATAAACAGTCAGCACAGACCCCCCTGTCAGGAGAGCCGTCGATCGGCTCTCTTCTACTCGCGTCTGTCAGACGCGAGTGAGGAAAAGCCGATTAACAGCTTTTCCTATTGACATTGTGATCAGCCTCCACCGGAGGCTCTTTAACAAGATCGGTGGAGCGGTGTGTCAGACTGACACAAAATTACATTTCTAAAGTAATAAAAGTAATTTAAAACCACTTTCGGCTGTAATGTAATGTCGGGTCCCGGCAATATGGATCAAAGTTATTGAGAAAAACGGCATGGGTAACCCCCCAGCCCATTACCAGGCCCTTAGGGTCTTGTATGGATATTAAGGGGAACCCCGCACCCACATTAAAAAAAGGAAAGGCGTGGGGCACCCAGGCCCTGTAATCTGAACACCAGTATACAGGCGGTCCCAAGAAAGACAGGGACCGTAAGTTTGTTCTTAAGTTGAATCTGTTTGTAATTTGGAACGGGTACATTTTGTAAGTAAATGAAGACGAACGGGAAAACTCTGGACAGCCGCACTCCGGAAAATGAATATTTTCTTTTTTTGAAAAGTTGGGATCAAACTGTACAAGCCACAGCAATGCAATACAAACAAGACGTGACGCGTTTCACACTACGATGAGTGCTCACTCATAGCTATGAGTAAACACTCATCGTTGTGTGAAACACGTCAGCTCTTGTCTGAATCACTTTGCTGTGGCTTGTACAGTGTGATCCCAACTTTTTCAATAAAAGAAAATATTCATTTTCCAGAGTGCGGCTGTCCAGAGTTTTCCCGTTCATCTTCATTTGCTATACGCATTAGCCAGCACCTGGGGCTCTCTGATTCCAGAGGAGAAGTTTGTGTTTCAGCCGACCGGCCTGAAGCAGTGGTATCCCTTTCCCTGTTTGGATTTCTGGACTTTGTGTACATTTTGTAAGTGTAGCTCCAGCCAAAAAATCTATTTTTAAGCTTTTTGGAAAACATAGGGAAGGGTTATCACCCCTGTAACATTTGTTTTGCTGTCTGTGCCCCTATTCAGAAGATTTCACCTCACTTTCTGTTCCAATGACAATTGGATTTTGAAAATTTGGGGTTTTTAGGGAAACAAGGATTGGTGATAAAGCATCAGTGGAGGAGACACCTTTTTCCCATATTAAATCTTACAGGAGAGAATTTCCCTTCCTAGGGGTAGATTTCCTCTCACTTCTTGTTGTCTCCCTCCGTTTGTAAGTAGGAGTCGTTTGTAAGTCGGATGTTTGAAAGTAGGGGCCTGCCCTATTTACTCTGTAGAAATTTGGGCCTTAGGTGTTGGTGGTACCAGAACACTGTAAGCCCAGTTATTCTTGGTGGGTGCTGGAATGGGCCCTGTTGTGAAATATTAGATCAAAAATTGTAATTACACGCCCCTGTTGAACAGGGGCAGAAAAATTGGGCCTTAGGCACTGGTGGTGGTGCCACAACACTGCAACCCCTCACAGATTCTCTAGTTGAATGAAGGAACAAGCCCTGCTGAAAAATATTACAGCAAAAATTGTAATTACACGCCCCTGTTGAACAGGGGCAGAAAAATTGGGCTTTAGGCACTGGTGCTGGTGCCACAACACTGCAACCCCTCACAGATACTCTAGTTTAGTGCAGGAACAAGCCCTGCTGCAAAATATTACAGCAAAAATTGTAATTACACGCCCCTGTTGAAAAGGGGCAGAAAAATTGGGCCTTAGGCACTGGTGGTGGTGCCACAACACTGCAACCCCTCACAGATACTCTAGTTGAGTGAAGGAACAAGCCCTGCTGCAAAATATTACAGCAAAAATTATATTAGGAACAGAACAACAGGAACGGTCTGCAGTGAGATCTAGGTAAACTGGATACAGTACTGAATATACTGCAGCTAACTGAATGAACTGCCTGCCTGTAGTATATTAGGAACAGAACAACAGGAATGGTCTGCAGCATGATCTAGCTGCACAGGATACAGTACTGAATATACTGCAGCTAACTGAATGAACTGCCTGCCTGTAGTATATTAGGAAGAGAACAGGAACAGTCTGCAGCCAGATCTAGTTGCACAGGATACAGTACTGAATATACTGCAGCTAACTGAATGAACTGCCTGCCTGTAGTATAATATATTAGGAACAGCACAATAGGAACGGTCTGCAGCGAGATCTAGCTTCACAGGATACATTACTGAATATACTGCAGCTAACTGAATGAACTGCCTGCCTGTAGTATATTAGGAAGAGAACAACAGGAACGGTCTGCAGCAAGATCTAGCTGCAAAGGATACAGTACTGAATATACTGCAGCTAACTGAATGAACTGCCTGCCTGTAGTATATTAGGAAGAGAACAACAGGAACAGACTGCAGTGAGATCTAGCTAAACTGGATACAGTACTGAATATACTGCAGCTAACTGAATGAACTGCCTGCCTGTAGTATATTAGGAACAGAACAACAGGAATGGACTGCAGCGTGATCTAGCTGCACAGGATACAGTACTGAACATACTGCAGCTAACTGAATGAACTGCCTGCCTGTAGTATATTAGGAAGAGAACAGGAACAGTCTGCAGCAAGATCTATTGGCACAGGATACAGTACTGAATATACTGCAGCTAACTGAATGAACTGCCTGCCTGTAGTATATTATATTAGGAACAGCACAACAGGAATGGTCTGCAGCAAGATCTAGCTCCAAAGAATACAGTACTGAATATACTGCAGCTAACTGAATGAACTGCCTGCCTGTAGTATAATAGGAAGAAAACAACAGGAACGATCTGCAGTGAGATCTAGCTAAACTGGATACAGTACTGAATATACTGCAGCTAACTGAATGAACTGCCTGCCTGTAGTATATTAGGAACAGAACAACAGGAATGGTCTGCAGCGCGATATAGCTGCACAGGATACAGTACTGAATATACTGCAGCTAACTGAATTAACTGCCTGCCTGTAGTATATAAGGAAGAGAACAGGAAAGGTCTGCAGCGAGATCTAGTTGCACAGGATACAGTACTGAATATACTGCAGCTAACTAAATGAACTGCCTGCCTGTAGTATATTAGGAAGAGAACAGGAACAGTCTGCAGCAAGATCTATTGGCACAGGATACAGTACTGAATATACTGCAGCTAACTGAATGAACTGCCTGCCTGTAGTATATTATATTAGGAACAGCACAACAGGAATGGTCTGCAGCAAGATCTAGCTCCAAAGAAACAGTACTGAATATACTGCAGCTAACTGAATGAACTGCCTGCCTGTAGTATAATAGGAAGAAAACAACAGGAACGATCTGCAGTGAGATCTAGCTAAACTGGATACAGTACTGAATATACTGCAGCTAACTGAATGAACTGCCTGCCTGTAGTATATTAGGAACAGAACAACAGGAATGGTCTGCAGCGCGATATAGCTGCACAGGATACAGTACTGAATATACTGCAGCTAACTGAATGAACTGCCTGCCTGTAGTATATAAGGAAGAGAACAGGAAAGGTCTGCAGCGAGATCTAGTTGCACAGGATACAGTACTGAATATACTGCAGCTAACTAAATGAACTGCCTGTAGTATATTAGGAAGAGAACAACAGGAATGGTCTGCAGTGAAATCTAGCTGCACAGGATACAGTACTGAATATACTGCAGCTAACTGAATGAACTGCCTGCCTGTGGTATATTATATCAGGAACAGAACAACAGGAGCGGTCTGCAGCAAGATCTAGCTGCACAGGATACAGTACTGAATATACTGCAGCTAACTGAATGAACTGCCTGTAGTATATTAGGAAGAGAACAACAGGAATGGTCTGCAGTGAGATCTAGTTGCACAGGATACAGTACTGAATATACTGCAGCTAACTGAATGAACTGCCTGCCTGTGGTATATTATATCAGGAACAGAACAACAGGAACGGTCTGCAGCGAGATCTAGTTGCACAGGATACAGTACTGAATATACTGCAGCTAACTGAATGAACTGCCTGTCTGTAGTATATTAGGAACAGAACAACAGGAACGGTCTGCAGTGAGATCTAGCTAAACTGGACACAGTACTGAATATACTGCAGCTAACTGAATATACTGCCTGCCTATAGGGATGAGCTGAACACCCCCCCCCCCGGTTCGGTTCGCACCAAAACCTGTGAACGGACTGAAAATTCGCACGAACGTTAGAGCCCCATTGAAGTCTATGGGACTCGAATGTTCGAAATCAAAAGTGCTAATTTTAAGGACTAATTTGCATGGTATTGTCCTAAAAAGGGTTTGGGGACCCGAGTCCTGCCCCAGGGGACATGTATCAATGCAAAAAAAGTTTTAAAAACGGTCATTTTTTTGGGAGCAGTGATTTTAATGATGCTTAAAGTGAAAAATTCCTTTAAATATCGTAGCTGGGGGGTGTCTATAGTAAGCCTGTAAAGTGGCACGTGTTTCCCGTGCTTAGAACAGTCCCTGCACAAAATGACATCTTTAAAGTAATAAAAGTCATTTAAAACTGCGTATGGCTTTAATGTAATGTCCGGTCCCAGTAATATGGATGAAAATCAGTGAGACAAACGGCATGGGTACCCCCCCAGTCCATTACCTGGCCCTTTGGGTCTTGTATGGATATTAAGGGGAACCCCAGGCCTTCTGAACAGCAGTATACAGGCGGTGCAAACAAGACAGGGACTGTAGGTTTGTTGTTAAGTAGAATCTGTTTGTAATTTTGAACTGGTACATTTTTAAAGTGTAGCTCCAGCCAAAAAATCTATTTTTAAGCTTTTTGGAAAACATAGGGAAGGGTTATCACCCCTGTGACATTTGTTTTGCTGTCTGTGCACCTCTTCAGAAGATTTTGACTCACTTTCTGTCCCAATGACAAATGTTTTTTGACAATTTGGGGTTTTTAGTGAAACAAGGACTGGTGATAAAGCATCAGTGGAAAGGAGACACGTTTTTCCCATATTAACTCTTACAGGAGAGAATTTCCCTTCCTAGGGGTAGATTTCATCTCACTTCCTGTTGTCTCCTTCCGTTTGCAAGTAGGAGTCGTTAGATCTAGCTAAACTGGATACAGTACTGAATATACTGCAGCTAACTGAATGAACTGCCTGCCTGTAGTATATTAGGAACAGAACAACAGGAATGGTCTGCAGCATGATCTAACTGCACAGGATACAGTACTGAATATACTGCAGCTAACTGAATGAACTGCCTGCCTGTAGTATATTAGGAAGAGAACAGGAACAGTCTGCAGCCAGATCTAGTTGCACAGGATACAGTACTGAATATACTGCAGCTAACTGAATGAACTGCCTGCCTGTAGTATATTATATTAGGAACAGCACAATAGGAACGGTCTGCAGCAAGATCTAGCTGCACAGGATACATTACTGAATATACTGCAGCTAACTGAATGAACTGCCTGCCTGTAGTATATTAGGAAGAGAACAACAGGAACGGTCTGCAGCAAGATCTAGCTGCAAAGGATACAGTACTGAATATACTGCAGCTAACTGAATGAACTGCCTGCCTGTAGTATATTAGGAAGAGAACAACAGGAACAGACTGCAGTGAGATCTAGCTAAACTGGATACAGTACTGAATATACTGCAGCTAACTGAATGAACTGCCTGCCTGTAGTATATTAGGAACAGAACAACAGGAATGGTCTGCAGCGTGATCTAGCTGCACAGGATACAGTACTGAATATACTGCAGCTAACTGAATGAACTGCCTGCCTGTAGTATATTAGGAAGAGAACAGGAACAGTCTGCAGCAAGATCTATTGGCACAGGATACAGTACTGAATATACTGCAGCTAACTGAATGAACTGCCTGCCTGTAGTATATTATATTAGGAACAGCACAACAGGAACGGTCTGCAGCAAGATCTAGCTCCAAAGAATACAGTAATGAATATACTGCAGCTAACTGAATGAACTGCCTGCCTGTAGTATAATAGGAAGAAAACATCAGGACCGATCTGCAGTGAGATCTAGCTAAACTGGATACAGTACTGAATATACTGCAGCTAACTGAATGAACTGCCTGCCTATAGTATATTAGGAACAGAACAACAGGAATGGTCTGCAGCGCGATATAGCTGCACAGGATACAGTACTGAATATACTGCAGCTAACTGAATGAACTGCCTGCCTGTAGTATATAAGGAAGAGAACAGGAACGGTCTGCAGCGAGATCTAGTTGCACAGGATACAGTACTGAATATACTGCAGCTAACTAAATGAACTGCCTGCCTGTAGTATATTAGGAAGAGAACAACAGGAGCGGTCTGCAGCGAGATCTAGCTGCACAGGATACAGTACTGAATATACTGCAGCTTACTGAATGAACTGCCTGTAGTATATTAGGAAGAGAACAACAGGAATGGTCTGCAGTGAGATCTAGCTGCACAGGATACAGTACTGAATATACTGCAGCTAACTGAATGAACTGCCTGCCTGTAGTATATTAGGAAGAGAACAGGAATGGTCTGCAGTGAGATCTAGTTGCACAGGACACAGTACTGAATATACTGCAGCTAACTGAATGAACTGCCTGCCTGTGGTATATTATATTAGGAACAGAACAACAGGAACGGTCTGCAGCGAGATCTAGTTGCACAGGATACAGTACTGAATATACTGCAGCTAACTGAATGAACTGCCTGTCTGTAGTATATTAGGAACAGAACAACAGGAACGGTCTGCAGTGAGATCTAGCTAAACTGGACACAGTACTGAATATACTGCAGCTAACTGAATATACTGCCTGCCTGTAGGGATGAGCTGAACACCCCCCCCCCGGTTCGGTTCGCACCAGAACCTGTGAACGGACTGAAAATTCGCACGAACGTTAGAGCCCCATTGAAGTCTATGGGACTCGAATGTTCGAAATCAAAAGTGCTAATTTTAAAGACTAATTTGCATGGTATTGTCCTAAAAAGGGTTTGGGGACCCGGGTCCTGCCCTAGGGGACATGTATCAATGCAAAAAAAGTTTTAAAAACGGCCATTTTTTGGGGAGCAGTGATTTTAATGATGCTTAAAGTGAAAAATTCCTTTAAATATCGTAGCTGGGGGGTGTCTATAGTAAGCCTGTAAAGTGGCAAGTGTTTCCCGTGCTTAGAACAGTCCCTGCACAAAATGACATCTTTAAAGTAATAAAAGTCATTTAAAACTGCTTATGGCTTTAATGTAATGTCCGGTCCCGGTAATATGGATGAAAATCAGTGAGACAAACGGCATGGGTACCTCCCCAGTCCATTACCAGGCCCTTTGGGTCTTGTATGGATATTAAGGGGAACCCCAGGCCTTCTGAACAGCAGTATACAGGTGGTGCAAACAAGACAGGGACTGTAGGTTTGTTGTTAAGTAGAATCTGTTTGTAATTTTGAACTGGTACATTTTTAAAGTGTAGCTCCAGCCAAAAAATCTATTTTTAAGCTTTTTGGAAAACATAGGGAAGGGTTATCACCCCTGTGACATTTGTTTTGCTGTCTGTGCACCTCTTCAGAAGATTTTGACTCACTTTCTGTCCCAATGACAAATGTTTTTTGACAATTTGGGGTTTTTAGTGAAACAAGGACTGGTGATAAAGCATCAGTGGAAAGGAGACACGTTTTTCCCATATTAACTCTTACAGGAGAGAATTTCCCTTCCTAGGGGTAGATTTCATCTCACTTCCTGTTGTCTCCTTCCGTTTGCAAGTAGGAGTCGTTTGTAAGTTGGATGTTTGAAAGTAGGGGCCTGCCCTATATACTCTGCAGAAATTGGGGCCTTAGGTGTTGGTATTGCCTACAGTCCTACAGTTACTCTTGGTGGGCGCAGGAAAGGGCTCTGCTGTGAAATATTAGATCAAGAATTGTAATTACATGCCTCTGTTGAACAGGGTCAGAAAAATTGGGCCTTTAGTGGTGGTGGTGGTGGTGCCATAACACTGTAAGTCCTCACAGTTACTCTTGGTGGGCGCAGAAACGGGCCCTGCTCTGAAATATTAGATCAAGAATTGTAATTACACGTCCCTGTTGAACAGGGGCAGAAAATCGGGCCTTAGGCACTGGTGCCACAACACTGCAACCCCTCACAGATACTCTAGTTGGAGCACAGGAATGAGCCCTCCTGCTAAATATTGCATCAAAAATTGTAATTACATGCCCCTGTTAAACAGGGGCTGAAAAATTGAGCCTTAGGCACTGGTGCTGGTGCGACAACACTGATACCCCTCACAAATATTCTAGTTGAGTGCAGCAACGAACCCTCCTTGCAAAATATTGCATCAAAAATTGTAATTACACGCCCCTGTTAAACAGGGGCTGAAAAATTGGGCCTTAGCCACTGGTGGCGGCGCCCAGAACCAAAAATATTCTTACAAGCTATCAGCATGATCATTGAGGAGGAAGAGGATAGTCACTCAGCATAACAGGATAGTCACTCAGCATCAGCATAGGCAGTCTTGAAGGGATCTGACATTTCAAAAAAAATTATTCGGTTACATCAGCATCAGGTGCTTGGTAGCTGGTGGTGATCCAAGACTTGATTAATTTTTATGAAGGTCAGTCGATCAACCAAGTTGGTGGACAGGCGCACCCTGTGATCGGTTACAAAACCTCCAGCAGCACTGAATGTGCGTTCCGAAAGAACGCTGGATGCAGGACAGGCCAGTAGCTCAATTGCATACTGTCGAAGCTCTGGCCAGTGATCCATCCTCAAAACCCAGTAACCCAGAGGATTTTCGGTGGGAAAGGTGTCCAAGTCAGATCTTGCCCCTAGGTATTCCCGCACCATGTAAAACAGGCGCTGGCGATGGTTGCTGAAACCGATCATACCTTGGGGCTGCGGACTAAAAAATTGTCTGAACGCATCGGTCAGACGGCCACCTTCCCCACCGCTCCTTCTTTGACTGACTGAAGCCTCAGCGACACATTGTCCAGGAACAGGAGTTTCTAACCTCCCAGTCTCTGTCAACGCGTTGCACAGACCTTTCTGCAAGGCCTCCCGAAGATGTTTCATTCTCTGCTCCCTCTGCGACGGCAGGATAAGGTCCGCAACCTTACCCTTGTAACGTGGATCAAGGAGGGTTGCCAGCCAGTATTGATCCCTCTCCTTGATACCACGAATACGAAGATCCTTCCGCAGGCTTTGCAGAATCAGGGAGGCCATACAGCGTAGGTTTGCTGAGGCATTCGGTCCGGAGTCCTCTGGGTCACTAAGGACGACATGATCCGCAGCCACCTCCTCCCAGTCACGTACAAGTTCATGGGTTTCTTCGGACTGTAAATGATCCCTTAAAGACTGCTGCTGATGCTGAGTGCCAGGCTCCACCTCCATGCTGACACAATCCTCTTCTTCCCCCTCCTCCTCATCCTCTTCCTGTGTGATCGGCAGGCACACAGGAACACTGTCTGGATAAAGGGGCCTTGAGAGCTAAGGAAGTCCTCCTCTTCCTGCCTCTGATCTGCCTCAAGTGCCCTGTCCATTATTCCATGCAGCGCATGCTCCAACAGGTGGACAAGGGGGACAGTGTCACTGATGCATGCACTGTCACTGCTCACCATCCTCGTGGCCTCCTCAAATGGTGACAGGACAGTGCATGCATCCCTGATCATGGCCCACTGGCGTGGGGAAAAAAAAACACGCTCCCCTGACCCTGTCCTGGTGCCATAGTTGCACAGGTACTCATTGATGGCCCTCTGCTGCATGTGCAGTCGCTGCAGCATGGCCAACGTTGAGTTCCACCTGGTGGGCATGTCACAGATTAGGCGGTTCTTGGGCAGGTTAAATTCCTTTTGGAGGTCAGCCAGCCGAGCACTGGCATTATATGACCTGCGGAAATGCACACAAACTTTCCTGGCCTGCCTCAGGACATCCTGTAAGCCCGGGTACCTGCCCAAGAACCGCTGCACCACCAAGTTAAGGACTTGAGCCAAACAGGGCACATGGGTCAATTGTCCCTGTCGAAGGGCGGAGAGGAGGTTGGTGTCATTGTCACATACCACCATACCTGCCTTAAGCTGGCGTGGCGTTAACCACCTCTGAACCTGCCCCTGCAGAGCTGACAGAATCTCTGCCCCAGTGTGGCTCCTGTTCCCCAAGCACACCAGCTCAAGCACCGCATGGAATCTTTTGGCCTGCGTGCTTGCGTAGCCCCTTGAACGCCTAAGGAGCACCGCTGGTTCCGAAGTCAAATCAGCACAGGAAGAGGCCATGGAGGAAGAAGAAGAGGAGGGGGTGGAGGAGAGAGGTGTGGCAGAATCACCACTAGTAGTATTTTGGAGGCGTGGTGGCAGAACAACTTCCAACACTACTGCATCCTGTCCTGCATCCTTCCCAGCTGCCAGAAGAGTCACCCAGTGCGCGGTGAAAGATAGGTAACGTCCCTGTCCATGCCTGCTGGCTCATGAGTCAGCGGTAATATGCACCTTACCACTGACCGCCCTGTCCAGCAAGGCCAAGACATTGCCTTCCACATGCCAGTAGAGAGCCGGAATTGCCTTCCGTGAGAAAAAGTGGCATTTGGGAACCTGCCACTGAGGAACTGCACATTCCACAAACTCACGGAAGGGGCAGAATCCACCAACTGAAAAGGCAGCAGTTGAAGTGCTAGCAATTTAGCCAAGCTAGCATTCAAACGCTGGGCATGTGAATGGCTGGGAGCTAACTTCTTTCAGCGGTGCAGCAGCTGGGGCAGGGAAATCTGCCTGGTACAATCTGACGTCAGTGTACCGATAGCAGATTACCCCCAAGTACTTAGCTGTGACACACCTAATTCTACACCTTCATTTCTCTCAGTGCAGGTCTCAGAGAGGACTGAAGGTATAGTGGGGTTGGAGATCCCAGCTGATGAGGAGCAAGGAGAGGTCCTCTTTATTCTTTGGTGTGGGTCTTTTGGGTACGCTTGTCAACGAACTGCATGGCAGGTCAACATATGTCTGGTCAAGCATGTGGGGCCCAAGCGGGAGATGTTTTGGCCATGAGAGATACGCTTGAGACATATGTTGCAAATAGCAGCGGTGGGATCTGATGCACTCGTCTCAAAAAAGGCCCACACCAAAGAACTTTTGGAATAACGCGCAGAGACAGCAGTGCCCTGCACATGCGGAGCTCTGCGGTGTGATGCATTCGGTGTGCTGCCCTTAAGCTGGCCCCTGGAGGGGATCTTGCCTAGTTGGTGATGTGACTCCTCCTCCTCTCTCCTATCAGGCACCCACGTGGAGTCAGTGACCTTATCATCACCTCCCTCCTCATCACTGGAGCAAAGCTGGCAGTATGCTGCAGGTGGGGGAACATGACTGCCAGATTGCTGTCCTTCTTGGGCACCCCCTCTCTCTGGGCTCACGTTACTGCCTTCCTCTAGCTGGGTACCATCATCGGAGCCGTCAAAACGCTGGGCATCCTCCTGGAGCATGTACCCAACACTGTGGTCAAACAGTTCGGGGGACTCATCAGGAGGACATGGTGGGGCTAGGAAGGAGTGACTGATGCCAATTGAGCCGAGGGAAGAGGCCGTGTTGGCAGCTGCTTTGCCAGACAAAGTACCCTGAGCCTGGGTGAGAGAAGATGACGAGGATGAGGACGGCTTGGTCATCCACTCTACCAAGTCTTCCACATGTTGTGGCTCAACACGGCCAGCTGCCGAAAAAAAGGACCACGGCCACATGCTGATGAGGATGCACCGTCTCCATGACCAGCACTGTTGCCTCTAGACACAGAGCCTGCTTGCCCTCTTTTATTGGCTTGTGACTGTCTGCCTCTCCTTGTTGGCCTTCCAGACATACTAATGGCCTGCAGTCAGATGTAGCTGCACAAAGCTGGGATGTATATATATACTGATACTGCAGCTAGCAGAATCAACTGCCTGCCTGTAGTATTATTAGTATGAGAACACCAGCAATTGCCTTCAGGTAGCTTTAGGTGCACACTGTGCAGAGGACGCAGTAAACTAACTGTAAATACTGTAGCTGCCTGCCTGTGGTATTAATAGGAGCAGAACAACAGCAATTGTCTTCAGGTAGCTTTAGGTGCACACTGTGCAGAGGACGCAGTACACTAACTGTAAATACTGTAGCTGCATGCCTGTGGTATTAATAGGATCAGAAGAACACCACCAATTTTATTCAGGTAGCTTTAGGTGCACACTGTGCAGAGGACATAGTACAGTAACTGTAAATACTGTAGCTGCCTGCCTATGGTATTAATATAGGATCAGAAGAACACCACCAATTTTATTCAGGTAGCTTTAGGTGCACACTGTGCAGAGGACACAGTACACTAATGCCCTGTACACGTGATCGGACATTGATCGGACATTCCGACAAATCCATGGATTTTTTCCGACGGATGTTGACTCAAACTTGTTTTGCATACACACGGTCGCACAAAGTTGTCGGAATTTTCAATCTCCAAGAACGCATTCACGTACACCACGTACGACGAGACTATAAAAGGGCAGTTCAGAACCAAGCACGGCACCCTTTGGGCTCCTTTTTCTAATCTCGTGTTAGTAAAGGTTTGGTGAGAGACTATTCACGCTTTTTCAGACTCGTGGCTTTCAGATCATTTTCTGCTGTTCAGTTTGTGCTTGTGGGTTTGTATCTGGTCTTCAGTGCGTACAGCGAGTACAATTGACTTGTCATTGTGTTCGTGTTAGTAGCACAGGCCTTGCTGTTCTTCAGTGCGTTCTGTTACTTCGTTCTGAGCAGCCGACCATTTTCTAGCCATGTTGCGTATACGTACTCCTCGTAGAGTTCGTGCTGTGCGGGGGCTTGGTGTTGGGGTCCTTACCTTGACACAAGCCCAGTCCATGAACAGGGTGGGGAGGAGTTCATGGACCAAGAATTGGTTGCTTCAGCGTGACCAATTCTGTCACATGCCTTTGCTCCGTGAGATCTGTGAGAATAATCCTGATGATTTCAGGAACTTTCTCCAGATGACGGACCCCGTATTTCACCGTTTGTTGGCTTTGCTGACCCCCTATATCAGCAGGCAGGATACCTGCATGAGGCAAGCCATCACTGTGGAGCAGAGGCTAGTCGCCATCCTGCGGTACTTGGTGACAGGGAGAAGCCTGCAGGACCTCAAGTTCTCAACAGGTATCTCCCCCAGGCTCTGGGGATCATTATCCCGGAGACCTGTTCTGCCATCATCCAGGTCCTGCAGAAAGACTTTGCCAAACCCATACACACTATGCCCACCTCTTTAGTGGTCAGATTTATGGATGAATTCCCCAAAGCATGTAGTGCACGGGCCTGCCTGAATACTTTCAAATAGCACTGTTTAAAGTTTTTGTATCCTATTATTATCTTGATAGGCAATAGCAGAATGTAAAAATGTGCTAAAATGTGTACAGTGTGTATTTATCTCTTTGTATTATGACACTTCTTACCTGTCCAGTGGGCTGCCAATAGTGTAAAGTAAGGAGGTGCTGATCAATGTAATACACATTATTTAGGCATTCATCTCTCAATGAAGTGGAGAGGATTACCTGTCATCCCCCCCATAAAATTTTACAAATGGCCCATGGGGGGGGGGGAGGAATCTGATAGGTGGACCCTATACCTTTGTCTTTAAATACTCCCTAAAAAAATTTAATACTGATGTTAGCCAAGAATATTTGTGTCTAAACTGCTTTCCATGTTTATGTGCAAAATGATTAATTTATTTATTTGTTTAACTCCACAGTGTCCTTCAAACCCACAGGAATGGCAGACTGTGTCCTCCCACTTTGCCCAGCGGTGGGACTTTCCTAACTGCGGAGGGGCAATTGATGGGAAACACGTCCACATCCTCCCACCACCCAACTTGGGGTCATACTATTACAACTATAAGGGGTTCAATAGTATTGTGATGTTGGCGGTGGTATCGGCTACTTCTGAGTTCCTGTATGTGGACGTGGGGAAGAATGGCCGGATGTCGGATGGTGGAGACATCACCCAGACCGAGTTATACAGGCGTCTCCAGAATGGCAGCTTGGACTTGCCACCTCCAGAAGACAATGTGGAAGGACTCCCATTCGTCTTCGTTGCCGATGAAGCATTTGCACCGGGGGACAATCTTAAGTGGCCATTCGCTATGAGGACCCTCACCCTGGACCAGAGGGTTTTTAATTACCAGCTGGCCAGAGCCTGAAGAGTGGTGGAGAACACGTATGGAATAATGGCCAGCCGGTTCCGCCTATTTCTTACACCCATACACATGGCGGAGTATAAACTCAATCATATCATCCTGGCTTGCTGTGTTCTCCACAACTTTTTAAGGAGAAATTCTGCCAACTATGCTGCCTCAGTTGTGCCGGAATCCAGAATTCATGTAAATGAACCAACCCTGATGGCGCTTGAAGCTGGTCGTCCTGGATTGCCCCCCCTGAGTGCCCGCGAGGTCCATCTAAGATACCTTGAATACTTTGCGGGTAGGGGGGCCATCAATATGCCAGACAATGTCTGAGACCTTTTTAAAATAAAATACAAATTTAAACTACTAAAATATTTGCTGACATTTACTGCTTGTGTTTCTTTTAGCTGTCCCTGACATAAATTTGGGGAGTCCTGAAAATGGCGTGATTGTGTAACATTAGAAAGCACTGTTGGGTGTTATTTACTAAAGGCAAAGACACTTTGCACTACAAGTGCACTGGAGACTGCACTGAAAATGCACTTGTAGTGCAAAGTGGATTTGCCCTTAAGAAATAACCCCCATTGTCACAGAAAACACCAATTTTGCACAACAAAAGTTTTGGAGCATTGAAACAATAATCCACACATTCTTGATTATCAATCTTTTTAATACCAGCACAATCACATGTGCATTTATAAAAGGTTTTTAAAACAAACCAACATGTTTGTTGTATAACAATTTTTTGGGTCACATTAAAGCAGAAATGTCCATTTAAGGTAAAACAGGCATGCTTAAAACCAACAAGAAATACACAAATCTGGAACTTACAAAGTTCAACTTTGTTCAAAATTGAAGGCAATATCAGACATGAGTATTTATAAACTGTGTTTGATATTGCGTTCAGATGGGGTGAAGTCACCCCTGGAAAAGTCACATTTTGAAGATGCTGTCAGGAAAGGTCTCCTCGCTGGTAATATTGATCATTTGGCGTCCACCAGCAGGTGTCTCCTGGCAGTTCGGAGCTGTCAGAAGAGCTCTTTCCTGCAAGTATTCTGTCACCTTTGGGCCGCATTACTGGCGGCCACCAGCGGAGGAATCCTGGCAGTATGGAGCAGGTATTCCCCTCTGCAGACAGGTGTCACCTGACCTTAATTAGCAGAGCTGCAGTATAAATACCCGGCAATTGCACACTCATGTTGCCCTGGTATTGTCCTTGAGCCCTGACCTGCATCCTGTTACTCTGATTTCTGATTCCTGAACCTGAAGCCTGAATCTGAAGCCTGATTCCTGGAACCTGTTGATCCTGTTTCCTGTCTGTTACCTGAACCCTGGACCCTGAGCCTTGTACCTGACCCATCCCTCCTGTGATCTATCCATCCTCCCTTGTCCTGTTTCCCTTCCCAGCTACTGATTCCCTGTTTATGACCCCGGCCTGGCTTGACTATGATTCTGGTACTCCCTCTTGCTACATATGCTGGTTGGTTTAATATCACTGTTTGGTTGTTCACTCTGTATTGGTGGTGTGTTCACATATGCATTTTCCTTAATAAACTTACTTTCACCTATTTATGTCTGGTTCACTCTGTCGCAGTCACACAGTTCTGGTCACATCTGGTTTATGACAGAATACCAGGGCCATCCCTGAGCGGAAGTGGCTGTACAGGGGAACCATTTTTGACTCAGTTTGGTTGCAAACATGAATGCCGATGAGGTTATTTATTTTTCTCTGCTGGCATTTGAAAGTGGTGATTATTGCCGCTAGGCTTTGAAAGGATGGTCTAGTGACCAGTTGTTTGCAGCTATACGTTTGGCTCACTCCCTGGTTGATCAGGGTTATATATTGTTTGGGGAGGTGCAGCCTTTGATCTAGATATGTACTGAGCTGGCCCTGTCCTGTATTTCAGAGGGCCGTGATGATTTCACTCCTCCTTTTGATATGAATCAGGTTGTATCCCTAGTATGGCTTTTTGAAGATGATCCAGCCGATTTTTGTGAGCACTACTCAGCCTGTTCCCCACAGGTGATTGCTGAGTGCATTGTGTCTGCTCAGTCTTTTGTTAGACAGGGAGTTTCAAAAGCACAGTTTGTACAACCTATACTTTCAGCATGGTCTGACATGATGCAATCAGCTCCAGCCAAACAAACCACCTCTGCCACCAAACATCAGCCTACCCAAATGTATGTTTCCCCATCACCCATGTCAACCTCAGTTGCAGCTCAGTATACGCTGCTCAAAACCAAATACTCATATCTGGTCTCTGCTCCCTGTACCTACCCTGCATTCAATCCACCTGCCGCTTCTCAGCTGCCTATAGACCCACAGGAACTTCCCCCAGCTACTGTTACCTCTTCTCTACCATATCCCAATCCTCCTCTCCAGTCTGCTGCACCCCTCACCTACAGAGCTTCAGTGGCTAAGCCAAAGAAAAAACAAACGTTTTTTCCAACCAAGACGATCCTGCCAGTAACCCAACCTGCCTCCGCACCAGCTAATCCAATCCAGTCTGACATCCCAGTGCCTGTTATCCAGTTCGATGTCCTGGTACCCACCTTCCAGCCTGAGGGGCCAGTGTTCCAGCCTGAGGGGCCAGTGTTCCAGCCTGAGGGGCCAGTGTTCCAGCCGGAGGGGCCAGTGTTCCAGCCGGAGGGGCCAGTGTTCCAGCCGGAGGGGCCAGTGTTCCAGCCGGAGGGGCCAGTGTTTCAGCCGGAGGGGCCAGTGCCTACTTTCCAGCTTGATGAGCCCACTTTCCAGCCTGATAAACCTGCTCTCCAGCCTGATGAGCCCGCTTTCCAGCCTGATGTGCCACTGTCTGCTGCCCAGCCTTATGACCCGAAGCTTGCTGCCCAGCCTGATGACCCGAAGCTTGCTGCCCATCCAGATGACCCAGAGCTTGCTGCCCAGCCTGATGACCCAGAACTTGCTGCCCAGCCAGATGACCCAGAGCTTGCTGCGCAGCTTGAAGTGCCCGTGCCTGATGCCCAGTCTGATGTGCCTGCTGCCCAGCTTGAAGTGCCTGTGTCTGCTGCACAGCTTGAAGTGCCCATGCCTGCTGCCCAGCTTGAAGTGCCTGCTGCCCAGCTTAAAGTGCCTGTACCTGCTGCTCCACTTGATGTGCCCGTGCCTGTTGCCCAGCTTGATGTGCCTGCTGCCCAGCTTGATGTGCATGTTCCTGCTGTCCCGCTTGATGGGCCTGCTACCCCACTTGATGTGCCTGCTGCCCAGCTTGAAGTGTCCATGTCTGCTGCCCAGTTTCAAGTGCCTGCTGCCCAGCTTGAAGTGCCCATGCCTGCTGCCCAGCTTGAAGTGCCCATGCCTGCTGCCCAACTTGAAGTGCCCATGCCTGCTGCCCAGCTTGAAGTGCCCATGCCTGCTGCCTAGCTTGAAGTGCCCGTGCCTGCTGCCCAGCTTGATGTGCCCATGCCTTCTGCCCAGCCTGATGTGTCTGCTGCCCAGCTTGAAGTGCCTGTTGCCCAGCTTGATGTGCCTGCTGCTCAGCTTGATGTGCATGTTCCTGCTGTCCCGCTTGATGGGCCTGCTACCCCACTTGATGTACCTGCTGCCCAGCTTGAAGTGTCCATGTCTGCTGCCCAGTTTGAAGTGCCTGCTGCCCAGCTTGAATTGCCTGTGCCTGCTGCCCAGCTTGAAGTGTTCCTGTCTGCTGCCCAGCTTGAAGTGCCTGTGCCTGCTGCCCAGCTTGAAGTGTCTGTGCCTGCTACCCAGCTTGAAGTGCCCGTGCCTGCTTCACCAGCTTGAAGTGCCTGTGCCTGCTTCACCAGCTTGAAGTGCCTGCTACCCAGCTTGAAGTGTCTGTGCCTGCTGCCCAGCTTGAAGTGTCTGTGCCTGCTGCCCAGCTTGAAGTGTCTGTGGCTGCTGCCCAGCTTGAAGTGTCTGTGGCTGCTGCCCAGCTTGAAGTGTCTGTGGCTGCTGCCCAGCTTGGAGTGCCCGCTGCCCAGCTTGAAGTGCCTGTGCCTGTGCCTGCTGCCCAGCTTGATGTGCCTGCTGCCCAGCTTGATGTGCATGTTCCTGCTGTCCCGCTTGATGGGCCTGCTACCCCACTTGATTTGCCTGCTGCCCAGCTTGAAGTGTCCATGTCTGCTGCCCAGTTTGAAGTGCCTGCTGCCCAGCTTGAATTGCCTGTGCCTGCTGCCCAGCTTGAAGTGTTCCTGTCTGCTGCCCAGCTTGAAGTGCCTGTGCCTGCTGCCCAGCTTGAAGTGTCTGTGCCTGCTACCCAGCTTGAAGTGCCCGTGCCTGCTTCACCAGCTTGAAGTGCCTGTGCCTGCTTTACCAGCTTGAAGTGCCTGCTACCCAGCTTGAAGTGTCTGTGCCTGCTGCCCAGCTTGAAGTGTCTGTGCCTGCTGCCCAGCTTGAAGTGTCTGTGCCTGCTGCCCAGCTTGAAGTGTCTGTGCCTGCTACCCAGCTTGAAGTGCCCGTGCCTGCTTCACCAGCTTGAAGTGTCTGTGCCTGCTTTACCAGCTTGAAGTGCCTGCTACCCAGCTTGAAGTGTCTGTGCCTGCTGCCCAGCTTGAAGTGTCTGTGCCTGCTGCCCAGCTTGAAGTGTCTGTGCCTGCTACCCAGCTTGAAGTGTCTGTGCCTGCTGCCCAGCTTGAAGTGCCCATGCCTGCTACCCAGCTTGGAGTGCCCACTGCCCAGCTTGAAGTGCCTGTGCCTGCTGCCCAGCTTGAACTGCTCCTGTCTACTGCTCAGCTTGAAGTGTTCCTGTCCGCTGCTCAGCTTGAAGTGTTCCTGTCCACTGCTCAGCTTGAAGTGTTCCTGTCCGCTGCCCAGCCTGGAGTGTTCCTGTCCGCTGCCCAGCCTGGAGCGTTCCTGTCCGCTGCCCAGCCTGGAGCGTTCCTGTCCGCTGCCCAGCCTGGTGTGTTCCTGTCCGCTGCCCAGCCTGGTGTGTTCCTGTCCGCTGCCCAGACTGGTGTGTTCCTGTCCGTTGCCCAGCCTGGTGTGTTCCTGTCTGCTGCCCAGCCTGGTGTGTTCCTGTCCGCTGCCCAGCCTTTTTTTTTCTCGCCTGCTGCCCAGCCTGGTGTGTTCCTGTCCGCTACCCAGCCTGATGTGTCACTGCTTGCTGCCCAGCTTGAGGTGCCCACTGCCTGGCTGGACACCATGGACTTTCCCCAGCAACGGCTAGTTGGAGCGTCCGGAGGTCGCTCCTTGGAGGGGAGGTACTGTCAGGAAAGGTCTCCTCCGTTGGTAATATCGATCATTTGGCGTGCAGTACTGAGGTCCACCAGCAGGTGTTTCCTGGCATTTCGGAGCTGTCAGAAGAGCTCTTTCCTGCACGTATTCTTTCACCTTTGGGCCGCAGTACTGGTGTCCACCAGCGGAGGAATCCTGGCAGTATGGAGCAGGTATTCCCCTCTGCAGACAGGTGTCACCTGACCTTAATTAGCAGAGCTGCAGTATAAATACCCGACAATTGCACACTCATGTTGCCCTGGTATTGTCCTTGAGCCCTGACCTGCATCCTGTTACTCTGATTCCTGATTCCTGAACCTGAAGCCTGAATCTGAAGCCTGATTCCTGGAACCTGTTGATCCTGTTTCCTGTCTGTTACCTGAACCCTGGACTCTGGACCCTGAGCCTTGAACCTGACCCGTCCCTCCTGTGATCCATCCATCCTCTCTTGTCCTGTTGTTTCCCTTCCCAGCTACTGATTCCCTGTTTATGACCCCAGCCTGGTTTGACTACGATTCTGGTACTCCCTCTTGCTACATATGCTGGTTGGTTTAATATCACTGTTTGTTTGGTTGTTCACTCTGTATTGGTGGTGTGTTCACATATGCATTTTCCTTAATAAACTTACTTTAACCTATTTATGTCTGGTTCACTCTGTTGCAGTCACACAGTTCTGGTCACATCTGGTTTATGACAGATGCACACAAATTGCCGAATGTCAACATGTGCTAGCTGCCATCACGGGGAATCAAGGGACGTGTTTTGGGGGTGCAACCTCTTCCTCTCAGCTACTTTATTATTGAGGAAGGGGTTGCACTCCCAAAACGCCTACATTGATCTCCTGTGATGGCAGATAGCACATGTTGACACACTATGTGCATCTTCAAAATTTGGCTTTTCGACGCTATGTAAAAAAAGGTGCCCCAGATTTTTTGGGAAAAAAAGCCAACTACATTAGGGATTTCGAGGGGGTTTTAAACTCTCCCTAAAACATCAATGTTCTTCATTTTGTTTTTAACATCACTGATGTTTTTCTGGATGTTTTCTAAGTCCCTATTACACTCCATGATCTCCCCGATCAGGATCTGGGCACTCTCACTGGTGAAAGGTCCTTCATCCACATCATCACGATCACCTAAAAATATATAAAAAAAAACACACCATGTATTATAAATATGCTGGCATCCATCTCTTACCTGAGCCTGTGGTCGCAGACACTCACCTGATGTGGTGACTATTTCCACCATGTCTCCTTCCTCCTCCTCCTCCTGTTGGCTTTGGTGGATTTCTACTTCCTCATGAGGTGGGGGGTCTGTGTTCTCCTCAGATGAGTGGTGTCCTCCGAGTCTTTTCTCCTCTATGTAAAAAAAAAAAAAAAAATAGGTATACTTAGCACACAGATATTTTATGACAGAAATAGGAATATGAAACATTGCTTGGAAGTGGGGTACAATTGTCTATTTTGGCAGAGTTCCAAGATGAAGAAATATTTTTTTACTTTGTCAAGCTTGAATACTTACCTGTTTTGTACAAGCTTCACAGATGGAGACACCCCTATAGTATACACTGGAGCACCTGTGTGGGCCCCCTAATAAAAAGGGTGCTCTGGTGTCCCACACTAGTGCTCCAGTGTCCAGATGTGTAAACAGCTGCTGAGTGTCCTCTCCTTACACAGAATCTAGTTTGCATTCCATTCTAGTTAACAACCCATCTAGACAACAAAATTATTTGAAGAGAAGTAGGCTAGCAAAAATGTATTCAAATGCATGTGTCCAAAACATGGTGTTTTCTATGCCGAACAAACAATGTTTCATACGAATGAATAATGTGCCCATGAACATGAAAGTTGCCATTTTAAACTGTGCAACAGTAAAGAAAAGCACATGGAGCAGCACGAACATTAGAAAAATAAAGAATAGGAACACAGGACAACTACTTACTTTTTTGCAGCACTCTCCTGATCCTTCTGTACTGCTCGTGCTCCCTTAATTTGAGGTCCGACCACCGCTTCCTGAGTTGATCTTTCGATCGTCGTACCCCAAAATTCCGGTGCAGACTCTTGACAACTTTCGCCATGATCTTGGCCTTTATGACATTGAGGTTGGCGTAAGGTCCATACTTCCGGTCATAGTCGGCCCTCTTGAGGATGTCGACCATCTCCAACATCTCCCCAAAGGATATATTTGAGGCCTTAAATCGTCTCTTCCGGGATTGGGACGTTTCTTGCTCCGGCCTTTCCTCCTCCTCCTCCTCCTCGTTGCTGTAATTAGCACGCACCTGCTCTGTCTCCGCCATGTGCTCTTCCCCCACTGCGCCAAACGAGAAGGGGCGGGGAATAGACTAGAAAGAACGCCAGGGGCAGGCGGAGTTTCACACATGCACAGTGTATATAAAGCGTAACACGCGTCCGTCTTACGTACGATCTGTGAGCGGAGGAAGGAGTATCACCGATCGTGATAACGAAGGTAAGAATTAAACTTGGGCCTATACTGCTTCTAGATTGAGGCCTATATTGGGAGAAGATTAGGAGAGTTTCGCCTGACATTAGGGTTTGTCTTGTCTTGTGTCTTGCAGATAAAATGGATGGCTTCAATGATCACAACTTCCTCCCCCTGTTTATAGACAAGTACAGGGAGCTGCCCTGTCTGTGGCAGATCAAATGCCCGCAGTATAATAATAAACAAAAGAGGCAGGCAGCACTGGAGAAACTGCTGGAGTTGGTGAAGCCGTTGGTCCCCACAGCAACCATCCCCTATTTAAAAGCCAAAATTGGTGGCCTGAGGAGCACTTATCTTAGGGAGCGCAAGAAGGTCACGGAATCCCAGAGATCAGGAGCTGCAGCAGATGACATTTATGTCCCCAGGCTGTGGTACTATGAGAGACTGCGTTTTCTGTCAGACCACACTGAAGTCAGGGAATCCCTCTCAACCCTTCCTTCCACTCTTCCTTCCACCCTATCTACCACCCCAGCTGAGGCTTCCGATGTCCAGCCAGGAAGAAGTGGAGGAGCGTAGCTGGAGTCAGGTATAGCATTGTTCTACAGATTTCTGGTCAATAAATAAATGATGTTTACTAGATGTTAGTATTGATCACTAATTGCTGATTGAATAAAGTGTTTTCCATATCAATACAGAGTAGTGGGCACCGCAAATTGGGATTAGAATGAAAAATGCTGGGCTCAGAATGATAGTCTGTTATATTTGTTAACATTCAATTTGCAACAGTCATGAGGTGAAAATTGTGTGTGATTGATGAATAAAAAACTAAAACTATGTCCCTTTTTCATACACAGGAAGACCTCAGCCAGGAAGAGGCTGTGGAATGTGGCACACAGGAGGAGGCTGTGGAATGTGGCAGCCAGGAGGAGGCGGGGGTTAGTGGTAGCCAGGAGAAGGTGGGGGTTAGTGGCAGCCAGGAGAAGACAAGGCCCAGTAGGAGCCTGACCGAATTGCAGGTTCCTCCCCTCCGCCTTCCAAACAAAAGACCTAGGAAGGGGAGTAACGTGCAGGATTCAGTGCTCAGGCTGATTCAGGAGGCTTCTGCATCCCTCAGAGCCTTCCCCACTCGCGAAGAGGCCTTTGCCTCCATGGCTGCCACCAAACTGCAGGACATGCAGGAGGACCAACGCCTCATGTGTGAGGACCTTCTTTATAAAACCTTAACTAAGCGGGTGAGGAGCGAAATCACACCCAATACCCACCTGTGTGAGTTGGACCATCCTCCTCCTCCTCCTGCCACATCTCCACCACCACAGACACAGCGTGGAAGGAAGTGTGGAAGGAAGACCAGAGAGTGATGGCCTGGGTTCAGTCTGGTCTGACAAAAGATGCAGGCTCTTGTATGACCACAGCCTGGGGACACAGATGTCATCTGCTTCTGTTCAGGATCTCTTGGACTTCTGGACCAGACTGCACTCCCTTAGATATGGACTCCTCAGGCCACCAATTTTGGCGGGAAATAATTGATGTGTGCCCTGGGGGCCAAAGGCTTCGCCAATTTCTGCTGTTTCTCCAGCGTTGCCTCCCTCTTTGTTTGGTGCTGATCCCTTAATAAAGCATTTTTGGTTTCAATTATACTCGCCTATGCGTGTTTTCCTTCAAAAAGGACAGTTTGTTTGTGAGTAGACAGGTAAATTTAAAAAATACAATGTGAAGTTAACAAGAGACACCAACACCAAGCAATCTCCTTGAGATTAAATAATACAAGATAATAATGGTGTTGTGGTAACTTGACACACAAAACACACACAAAAATATTCTGGAGTTAAAAAAAAAAAGATCAGGCTTGAAAAAAATACTAACCAAAAAAAAAAAAAAAAACATTTTTGAGTCAGATGTGACAAATACAAATATTAGACGAATAAAATCAACAGAAATAATAAAGAAAGAAGTTTGTGAGAAGTCTGTGTGAATATGAGCAGCAAAAATACTTCATTCTTCTAGAATTATAAAGAAGAACAGAGTGCGCTGCATTAAACAATTTCAAACATTGCAGCCTGACGAAAGTGCTATATCCATTCCGAACGCTAATTTTACCAGACCGAGCAGTTCCGTCTCGGAATTTCTTCTGAGCATGCGTGGCACTTTGTGCGTCGGAATTGGCCACACACACGGTCGGAATTGACGCGATCGGATTTTGTTGTCGGAAACTTTTATAGCCTGCTCTCAAACTTTGTGTGTCGAAAAACCCGATGGAAAAAGTCCGATGGAGCCCACACACACGGTTGGAATTTCCGACAACACGCTCCGATCACACATTTTCCGTCGGAAAGTCCGACTGTGTGTACGGAGCATTACTGTAAATACTGTAGCTGCCTGCCTGTGGTATTAATAGGATCAGAAGAACACCACAAATTTTCTTCAGGTAGCTTTAGGTGCACACTGTGCAGAGGACACAGTGCACTAACTGTAAATACTGTAGCTGCCTGCCTGTGGTATTAATAGGAGCAGAACAACAACAATTGTCTCCAGGTAGCTTTAGGTGCACACTGTGCAGAGGACGCACTACACTAACTGTATATACTGTAGCTGCCTGCCTGTGGTATTAATAGGATCAGAAGAACAACACTAATTTTCTTCAGGTAGCTTTAGGTGCACGCTGTGCAGAGGACGCATTGCACTAACTTGTAAATACTGCAGCTGCCTGCGGTACTGTACTAATAGGATCAGAAGAACACTATGCAGACTAACTATAAATGCTGTAGCTGCCTGCCTGTGGTATTAATAGGATCAGAAGAACGCCACTAATTTTCTTCAGGTAGCTTTAGGTGCACACTGTGCAGAGGACACAGTGCACTAACTGTAAATACTGTAGCTGCCTGCCTGTGGTATTAATAGGAGCAGAACAGCAGTAATTGTCTCCAGGTAGCTTTAGGTGCACACTGTGCAGAGGACACAGTGCACTAACTGTAAATACTGTAGCTGCCTGCCTGTGGTATTAATAGGAGCAGAACAGCAGTAATTGTCTCCAGGTAGCTTTAGGTGCACACTGTGCAGAGGACGCACTACACTAACTGTAAATGCTGTAGCTGCCTGCCTGTGGTATTAATAGGATCAGAAGAACACCACTAATTTTCTTCAGGTAGCTTTAGGTGCACACTGTGCAGAGGACACAGTACACTAACTGTAAATACCGTAGCTACCTGCCTGTGGTCTTAATAGGAGCAGAACAACAGCAATTGTCTCCAGGTAGCTTTAGGTGCACACTGTGCAGAGGACGCACTACACTAACTGTAAATACTGTAGCTGCCTGCCTGTGGTATTAATAGGATCAGAAGAACACCACTAATTTTCTTCAGGTAGCTTTAGGTGCACACTGTGCAGAGGACGCACTACACTAACTTGTAAATACTACAGCTGCCTGTGGTACTGTACTAATAGGATCAGAAGAACACCACTAATTTTCTTCAGGTAGCTTTAGGTGCACACTGTGCAGAGGATGCACTACATTAACTGTAAATACTGTAACTAATAGGATCAGAAGAACACCAGCTATTTTCTTCAGGTAGCTGTAAATACTGTAAAAACATCTGCCTACCTGTCAGTAGTAGAAAGAGAATAACGGATCTAGCTAAACTGACAATGTATATATATATATATACACACACACAACACCTAGGATGTATATATATATATATATATATATATATATATATATATATATATATATATATACACACAATACACTGTAAGTGCAGCTAACTGACTTGCCTGCCTACTCTATCTAACTTAAATCAAATGACACTGTCTTTCTGTCTATCTATTTCTCTCTCAACGCCGGAACACACTACACAGGGCCGCCGTGCAGGTGGCCTTATATAGTGTAAGGCGTGTACTAAACCCCCTAAGCCATAATTGGCCAAAGCCACCCTGGCTTTGCCCAATTACAGCTCTCTGTACAGACGGCGCTGTGATTGGCCAAGCATGCGGGTCATAGTGCAAGCTTGGCCAATCATCAGCCAGCAATGCACTGTGATGCCGCAGTGAATTATGGGTCGTGACGCGCCACTCGAATTTGGCGCGAACGGACCATATCATTCGGAATTTGGCGAACGACCGAACAGGCAATATTCGAGTCGAACATGCGTTCGGTTTGAACACGAACCTCATCCCTACCTGCCTGTAGTATATTAGGAACAGAACAACAGGAATAGTCTGCAGCAAGATCTAGCTGCACAGGATACAGTACTGAATATACTGCAGCTAACTGAATGAACTGCCTGCCTGTAGTATATTAGGAAGAGAACAACAGGAACGGTCTGCAGCAAGATCTAGCTGCACAGGATACAGTACTGAATATACTGCATCTAACTGAATGAACTGCTCAATCTATCTAAATTAAATTGAATGACTCTCTCTCTCTCTGAACGCCGGAACACACTACACACGGCCGACGTGCAGGCGGCCTTATATAATGTGGGGCGTGTACTTAATCCCCTGAGCCATAATTGCCCAAAGGCACCCTGCCTTTGGCCAATTATGGCTCTATTTGCTTACGGCGCTGTGATTGGCCAAAGCATGTGGGTCATAGTGCATCCTTGGCCAATCATCAGCCAGCAAACCACTGCGATGACGTAGTGCATTATGGGCCATGACGCGCCGCTCGAATTTGGCTCGAGCAGTTCATAATGTTCGATCTTCGGCGAACGATCGAACAGCCGATGTTTGAGTCAAACTCATAGCTCATCCCTAGTGCTAAATGAAAAAAGCAGCTAAACTTCTATAGTGTAACCAACACCTCTAAAAATGTATATCGTGTAGTGAAGTAGCGCTAATATAGCATGTCAATAAAAAAAAAAAGGAAATTCTCAGATGCTCATGGCAAATATAAACTCATATAAAAGTGTTCAAAGTCCTAAAAGGTGCAGCCCAAATATATATCTGAGCAATAATGCAATGAAATCCAGTAAAGTGTATCACATAAAACTAAACTAAAAGTAAATTGTTTCCCAGGAATAATCAGCATCCAGAAAAATAAGGTGACTCAGAGAGATGATCATTTCCAAAGTGAAAAATATAAATCAGAGTAGATAAGCGGGATAAGGACAGTTGAAAGAGTCACGTGTAAAAAGAGTCACGTGTAAAACAGAGATAAGGGCGCTCTGGTGGAGGTGAGTAGCTGGTCAAAAGGATGATAGTGATGAGGTGGCACTTCTGGCAGCACTTTGGTTAGAGGAGAAGTAACTCTGAAGATATAAAAAAGAAAAAGAAAGGCGCCTCTAAGTGCAGTATTCAAAATTTAATGAAGTGCATAAAGGGTTAAAAACACTTACAAGATTGTTGAGTGTTAAAAGACATGATAAAATCATGAGTCCTCATCTGTGGCATGTGTCCATCCTCAGCATGGTGGTAGAGAGCAGTGTAGAGCCGTCCAGCAGCTGTAAAGCGTTCTCATGCATGTTGGAAAGAGGAGGCAGCAGGGAAGCCTGTATTCACTGCGGGACACACAAGGCTGATGGTGTCAGTGTAGAGAAGGGGCGGTAACGCGTTTCGGAGCATGTGCGGCTCCTTCGTCAGACCTCCTCAAGCTGGCTTTTGAATGGTGAGGGGGAGGAGCAAGGGGAGGAGTGTGGGCAGATGTTGAATACACAATAATAAGGGAAGTGACAGATGTATTACGAGGACGGCCAAGACGACCGTGCACTCGCAAAATGGATCATTAACGTCAGTGCTATATACAATGAAGTTCTGAAGGGATTTGACACAGGGGTACAGGGCACAGATGGCAGTGGTGAAATTAACAATAATAAATAAATATACAAACGTAAGGTTGACATTGAATCAATATACAGGTGTGTTACATGGTCGGCCGGGTGTCTATATGAATGTGTTAAAAAGGCAGCCGGCGTTTGCACACATGCAAATAGGGTCGTAAGTTTAATGCTGAGTTGACAATGAATACATTTACAGCCGTGTTACAAGGACGGCCAGGCATTTATAAACATGTGTTACAGGGGCGGCCAGGCATCTATGTGCACATGTTACAAAGGCAGCCGGGTGTTTGTACACATGCAAATAAGGTCGTAAGTCTAATGTTAAATTAACAATGAATAAATATGTAGCCATGTTACAAGGGCAGCCGGGGAGCTATACACCTGTGTTACAGGGGCGGCCAGGCGTCTGTACACATGCAAATGAAGTAATAAATCTGTTGTAAGGGGATAAAAAAAAAAGGAATAAGCGATAGTGTATAGTGGATGTTGTGTGAATTGTACTGATTATGTCTATAACAATGATAAAACAATGCTGACTATTACTTTACTATGAATAAGTGTATAGGTGTGTTACAAGGGCGGCTGGGCGTCTATACACTAAAGACAGATAGAGGAAAATAGTGGATGCTTATACAAGTTGTACGAATTGTGCAGATTATGCCTGTAGCAATAATCTCATGGTGAGAGGTATTACTCAACTGTGTACTAGTATATAGAAGTGTTACAGTGGCGACTGGGCGTCTATAAACTACAGAAGGGTAATAGGAGATAGGTGGATACTTATGCAAATAGTGCAGATTATGCCTGTAGCAATACTCTGATGATAATAGATAATAATAGATTGTAAATAAGTATGCAATTGTGTTACAGGGGCGGCCGGGCATTTACACACCCGCAAATAAGGTCACAAATCTACTATAAGGAATTAACTTATAGGAATAGGTAATAAGATGTAATGGATGCTCTACAAATAGTATTTGATTGTGACGTAAAAATTTACATTTGTGCTGCTTTTATTTTTAAGATATTAGCAATTGTTTTTTCCAGACCATGACATCACCTAGCCCCCCTACAATGCCCAAATGACACAAAACTGGTCTCGTTGGTTAGTGCTACGTTTGTGCTGTTTTGTGCTGCCAAAAAATTCCATTCTATCTTTTATCGTTTTTGCGTTATTAATCACTTGACCACTGGGCACTTAAACCCCCTTCCTAACCAGACCAATTTTCAGCTTTTGGTGCTCTCACATTTTGAATGACAATTACTCAGTCATGCAACACTGTATCTATATGAAATTTTTGTCCTTTTTTTCACACAAATGGAGCTTTCTTTTGGTGGTATTTAATCACCGCTGGGTTCTTTATTTTTTGCGCCGTAAAAGAAAAAAGACCGAAAAATCTGTAAAAAAATACATTTTTCTTTATTTCTGTTATAATATTTTGCAAATTAGTCATTTTTCTTCATATATTTTGGGCAAAATTTATACCGCTACATATCTTTGGTAAAATTAACCCAAATCGGTGGATATTATTTGGTCTTTGTGAAAGTTATAGAGTCCAAAAGCTATGGTGCGATTATCTGAAAATTGATCACACCTGAAGTACTGACGGCCTATCTAATTTCTTGAGACCCTAACATTCCAGAAAAGTACAAATACCCCCCAAATGACCCCTTTTTGGAAAGAAGACATTCCAAGGTATTTAGAAAGATGCATGGTGAGTTTTTTGAAGTTGTCATTTTTTCCCACAATTCTTTGCAAAATCAAGGTTTTTTTTTACTTTTTTTTTTCCCACAAAATTGTCATATTAGCAGGTTATTTCTCACACACCGCATATGCATAGCACAAATTACACCCCAAAACACATTTTGCTATTACTCCCGAGTACGGCGATACCACATGTGTGAGACTTTTACACAGCGTGGCCACATACAGAGGCCCAAAATGCAGGGGAGCATCTTCAGGTGTTCTGGAGCACCCAGGCCAATTCTGACATTTCTCTCCTACATGTAAAAATCATCATTTATTAGCTAGAAAATTACATAGAACCCCAAAACATTATATATGTTTTTTTAGTAAAGACCCTAGAGAATACAATGGCGGTCGTTGCAACTTTTTATCTCGCACGGTATTTGCGCAGCAATTTTTTAAACGCGTTTTTTTTTTTAGAAAAAAAACAGTTTTGTGCTTTACAAAAACCAAAACAGTAAAGTTAGCCTAATGTTTTTGCATAATGTGAAAGATGAAGTTACGCCGAGTAAATAGATACCCAACATGTCACCCTTCAAAATTGCACGCGCTTGTGGAATGGCGCCAAACTTTGCTACTCAAAAATCCCCATAGGCGACGCTTTAAAATTTTTTACTGGTTACATGTATTGAGTTACAGAGGAGGTCTAGGGCCAAAATTATTGCTCTCGCTCTACCGATCGCAGCGATACCTCACATGTGTGGTTTGAACACCGTTTTCATATGTGGGCGGGACTTACGTATGTGTTCGCTTCTGCATGCGAGCACACAGGGACAGGGGCGCTTTAAAAAAAAATTTTTTTTTTTTATTGTTCATTTTACTTTATTTATTTTAGTTTGATGCTTTTTTCCAAAAAAAAAAAAAATTTTGACCACTTTTATTCCTATTACAAGGAATATAAACATCCTTGTAATAGGAATATGGCATGACAGGTCCTCTTTACAGTGAGATATGGGGTCAATAAGACCTCACATCTCACCTCTAGGCTGGGAAGCCTGAAATAAAAAAAAAAAAAAAAACGATCCTGGCTTCGATCATAGCGGTGAGTCGGTAGAAGCGTGGGGGGGGGACATCCCCTCTCGCCTCCCGTAAGAACAATCAAGCAGTGGAACAGCCGCTATGATCATTCCTATGGTATAGGGAATCGCCGGCTGAAAAAGCTGATATCTGAATGATGCCTGTAGCTGCACCCATCATTCAGATATCCCCGCACAAAGTCAAGGACATTGTATGACGGCCGGCGGGCGGGAAGTGGTTAAAACGCTTTTTTTTAAAACGCATGGCGGAGTATGGCGGGGGCATGGCAGAGTATGGCGGGGGCATGGCAGAGTATGGCGGGGGCATTGCAGAGTATGGCGGGGGCATTGCAGAGTATTGTGGGGGCATTGCAGAGTATTGCACAGCATTGGAGAGTATTGTGGGGGTATTGCAGAGTATTGCACAGCATTGCAGAGTATTGCACAGCATTGCAGAGTATTGTGGGGGCATTGCAGAGTATTGTGGGGGTATTGCAGAGTATTGCACAGCATTGCAGAGTATTGTGGGGGTATTGCAGAGTATTGCACAGCATTGCAGAGTATTGTGGGGGTATTGCAGAGTATTGCACAGCATTGCAGAGTATTGTGGGGGTATTGCACAGCATTGCAGAGTATTGTGGGGGTATTGCAGAGTATTGCACAGCATTGCAGAGTATTGTGGGGGTATTGCAGAGTATTGCACAGCATTGCAGAGTAGTGAGGGATGGCTGAGCATGGATGGATGGATGGCTGGATGTCTCTGTGCAGCACTGTGGGCACTACACATCCAGCCCACAGCGCTGCAGACATCCATCCATCCCCCTCCCCGCTCACTGTGTACCGATCGGTACACAGGAGGGGAGGAGAGGAACCGGCGTCATCAGATGACGCCGGTCTGTTTACATGTGATCGCGCCGTCATTTGACGGCGCGATCACATGGTAAACGGCCGCGATCAGCGGCCATTTACCGGGATCCGTGATGCGCCGGGTCCTCTGGACCCGGCGGTCACGGATGTGTTCGGGTGCGCGCCCCAGGGGGCGCGCGAGAGGGGAA
The DNA here is from genome assembly GCF_042186555.1 of Aquarana catesbeiana. Classification (NCBI taxonomy): domain Eukaryota; kingdom Metazoa; phylum Chordata; class Amphibia; order Anura; family Ranidae; genus Aquarana; species Aquarana catesbeiana. Next base: position 139,734,415 of record NC_133330.1, on the reverse strand, counting down.
TTCTGGGAGGACGTCATATGACGTCCTCCCAGAGTTATCCAACTGCCCTGCAGCTTGGTAAGTGGTTAATGATTTATTAAAGGTCACCAAAGGTCACTTAGCCCCCCTACAACGCCCAAATGATACAAAACTGGTCTTGTTGGTTAGTGCTACATTTGTGCTGTTTTGTGCTGCTAACATTTCCGTTCTATCTTTTATCGTTTTTGCGTTATTAATGATTTATTAAAGGTCACCAAAGGTCAGTCAGCCCCCCTACAATGCCCAAATGACACGAAACTGGGCTTGTTGGTTAGTGCTACATTTGTGCTGGTTTGTGCTGCTAAAATTTTTATTTGTGCTGTTATGGTTTTTAAGTTATAAGTTTATTTTTTTTTCAAACCCCACTCACTTTGCCCACCCTACAATCAGCACAAATTGAAACTCAAGTGTGTTTCTTTAGTGCTACATTTGTACTGTTTTGTGCTGTTTAAATTTATGTTCTATCTTTAGCTCAGCAAAGCTGGCCCCCTACAATCAGCACAAATAAAAACTCAAGTGTATTTCTTTAGTGCTACGTTTGTGCTGTTTTGTGCTGTAAAAATTTACATTTGTGCTGCTTTTATTTTTAAGATATTAGCAATTGTTTTTTCCAGACTATGACATCACCTAGTCCTAGCCCCTTAAAACAGCCAAATGGCACAAAACTGGTCTCGTTGGTTAGTGCTACGTTTGTGCTGTTTTGTGCTGCTAAAATTTCCGTTCTATCTTTTATCGTTTTTGCGCTAGTAATGATTTATTAAAGGTCACCAAAGGTCACTCAGCCCCCCTACAACACCCAAATGACACAAAACTGGTCTTGTTGGTTAGTGCTACATTTGTGCTCGTTTGTGCTGCTTAAATTTTTATTTGTGCTGCTATGGTTTTTAAGTTATAACTGTTTTTTTAACCCCACCCACTTTGCCCCGCCCCTACAATCAGCACAAATGAAAACTCAAGTGTGTTTCTTTAGTGCTACATTTGTGCTGTTTAAATTTTCGTTGTATCTTTTATCATTTTGCGTTATTAATAATTTATTAAAGGTCACTGAGCCCCCCTACAACATCCAAAAGACACAAAATTGGGCTGGTTGGTTAGTGCCTCATTTGTGCTGGTTTGTGCTGCTAAAATTTGTATTTGTGCTGTTATGGTTTTTTAGTTATAACAGCTTGTTTATATTTGATAACACCCCACCCACTTTGCACCCCATGTTATTAAATATTTAAAACAAACATACTATTTTTTAGTGCTACCTTTGTGCTTTTTTGTGTCATAAAAAAAAATTGTGCTGCTTTTATTTTTAAGATAATAGCAATTTGTTTTTTCCAGACGATGACATCACCCCCCCTCCTGTCACGTACCTGGTTAGTGAGCTCCTGGTTAGAAAGCAGCCATGGGAGCACAGCGCGGTATGAGTGCCTGTGATCAGTCCAGTAGACTGCGTGGTGGCAGCAGTCAGCAAGTGGATGTGGCAGCAGAACCTACTGGTGGCAGATGAGCTGGCACTAGCTGTGTGAAGTTGGCACTCCAACTTTGTAAAACCTGAATAAAAATATACTATTCGTTTGTGCCGCGTTTGTGCTGATTTGTACCGCAAAATTGAGCGTTTGTGCCGCTTTGTTTTCAGAGATATTGTGCATTATATTTGCTGAAACCCTGCCACTTTGCACCCCATGTTGCTGAATTTTACAAACAAACACGCCATTCATTTGTGCCGCATTTCTGCTGGTTTGTGCTGCAAAAATAAACTTTTGTGCAGCTTTGGTTTCGGAGATATTGTGTGTTATAGCTGTGTGAAGTTGCCATGTTTGTAAAACCTGAATAATAATATACCATTCATTTGTGCCACGCTTGTGCTGATTTGTGCCGCAAAAATGAGCATTTGTGCAGGTTCGGTTTCTGAGATATTAAACATTCAATTCAATATAAGCCCCGCCCACTTTGCACCCCATGTTGCTGAATTTCAAAAAAACACGCCATTCGTTTGTGCCGCATTTGTGCTGGTTTGTGCCGCAAACATATACGTTTGTGCTGCTTTGGTTTCGGAGATATTGTGCATTATAGTTGTTGAAACCCCGCCCACTTTGCACCCCATGTTGCTGAATTTGAAAAACAAACACGCTGTTCGTTTGTGCCGTGTTTCTGCTGGTTTGTGCCGCAAAATAAACTTTAGTGCCGCTTTGGTTTCGGAGATATTGTGCGTTATAGTTGATATCACAGCATGGGTAGCAACTTGGATCCCCTGCGGTTGCTGGACGAGATGCCAGACGTGGACAGGCTGCTTTCCCAGCTCAGGGTGGAGGCAGCGTCCAGAGGAGCGGAGTGGCTGCAGGAGCAGCTCTCATCTGTCCTGCGAGATCGTCAGCCCTTCCAAGAGGGTCTATGGGGGTATGTTGGATCGGTAGGTCACCTGTGGGGAGGACAGGTTATCCCTGCTTTTGCGATGGTCCAAAACAGATCAGGCTGGCAGGGGCAGAAGGGTTCAGATTTTTGCTGTGCTGGCTTTGCCCTTGTGTCCAGTGGGTGCTGTCAGAGAGTTTCTCACAGTGCGCCCGGATTTGGCTGGGTCCTTTTTGTTACATGCAGATGGGTCTCCCTGGTCCAGATTTCAATTCATATCCATTTTCCATAAATGTTTAAGGGCATTGGGTTTGGAGGAGAAAGAATTCATCTTGCACTCATTCCGAATTGGGGCGGCCATGGAAGCCGCCAGGTGTGGGTTGGATGACGAAACGGCCAAGCGTATTGGTAGGTAGGAATCGAAAAGGTTGCAGCTATATGTTCATCCTCATCTATTGTCTGATTGGGGGGTAGGTCATTTTGTGAGTGTTCTGTGTTGGTAAGCCTGTGTTTGCGTGCTTGTTTGGTGTTATTTGTGGTGTTGTTTCTTCTCTTTCAGGTGGTGTGATGGGCCTTGTCTGGATACTGGGCCACGCCTATGTGTTTTGGGGGGCCAGGCGAGCAGACGTTAGGCTCAATGGTAGGCAACTAGGCATTTCTAGGCAGGAAGCTTGTGTCCGCTGGTTGGGGGTACCGGGCATGCTGTGGAGCAGAATGGTGCCGGAAGTGCATTGCTTTGCACTACTGGATAGACCACCGAACATTCTGGTGCTACGTGTCGGCGGCAATGATTTAGGACTGAGGTCCATGTTGGACATCATTTGTGATGTCAAGTTTGATTTCCTGTGGCACCGCATGGCCTTCCCAGATATGCTTGTCGTGTGGTCCGACATCATTGCTCAGATGGCTTGGCATTTGGCTAAGTCAGTGGAGCAGCTCAATAAGGCCCGCAGGAAGGTCAACAGCGAGGTAGGCAGATTTGTAATAATGGGGGCCTGGTTATCTGGCATTTGGAACTGGAAACGGATACTTGGGGATACCTTTGGGGTGATGGGGTACACCTCAATGTGGTGGTAATTGATTTGTGGGCCCTGGGGTTGCAGGATGGTATTCAGAAAGCTTTGAGAGTGTGGAGGGGCACTCAAGGGTAAGGTCTTCCCCTTGTGCACTGTGGCGGTCTGGCAGAGGTTGGTCTTTGCTGGCGAAAGAAGAAACCTTGGATAAGGAAGGATTCGGGACCCATCGGTGGTATAGGTCCCTCTGGTGTATTCCAGGTAACGTGCTTTAGCTGGAATTGGTTAATGGGTGCACTGCGGTTAGTGGGTTAGCCAGTATGTCAGCTGGAGGCCTAGTATAGTAAAAGGTACCGCAGTGCATTCTTGAACATACAATAGTTTGGGGTTCCTGCAAAGACCAACGCGATTAGTGACTGATGGGTTTTTGGTTTAATAAATGTTTTTTTACGGTTTATGTTCATTTAAGTTTATTTGTTAATAAATAGGCTCCTACAGCCAATTTTTGACTCCATTTATGGTGTGATCTCCATTAATGGGATTTAATGGTACGGGTGAGATGGAGTATGGGGTTGGTCTGGCAGTTATTGGCTAAGGATGGAACATCTGTTTTACAATGGTCATGCCTTTTTCAGGGTACAGTATGAAGTGCAGTGACCGTTACAGTGGGAGGAGCATTACATTAAGGAAACCCAAGCTGAGTATAGGTTCTGTAAGTTCTGTATGTAAGATTTAATAACGAGGTGTAAACTCAGTGTGGTTTGGCAACATATAACGCACAATATCTCCGAAACCAAAGCAGCACAAAAGTTTATTTTTGTGGCACAAACGCAGCACAAATGAATGGCGTGTTTGTATTTAAAATTCAGCAACATGGGGTGCTAAGTGGGCGGGGTTTACATTAAATTGAATATCTAATTTCTCAGAAACTGAACTGGCACAAAATGCTAATTTTTGCGGCACAAATCAGCACAAACGCGGCACAAACGAATAGTGTATTTTTATTCAGGTTTTACAAACATGGGGTGCCAACTTCACACAGACAGTGCCAGCTCATCTGCCACCAGCCGGTCCTGCTGCCACATCCACCTGCTGACTGCTGCCACCACGCAGTCCACTGGACTGATCACAGGCACTCATACCTCGCTGTGCTCCCATGGCTGCTGTCTAACCAGGAGCTCACTAACCAGGTACATGGCAGGAGGGGGGGTGATGTCATCGTCTGGAAAAAACAAATTGCTATTATCTTAAAAATAAAAACAGCACAAATTTTTATTTTTATGACATAAAAAAGCACAAAGGTAGCACTAAAAAATAGTATGCTTGTTTTTAAGATTTAATAACATGGGGTGCAAAATCGGTGGGGTGTTATCAAATATAAACAAGCTTTTATAACTTAAAAAAAAACCATAACAGCACAAATAAAAATGTCAGCAGCACAAAACAGCACAAATGAGGCACTAACCAACCAGCCAAATTTTGTGTCTTTTGGGTGTTGTAGGGGGGCTCAGTGACCTTTGGTGACCTTTAATAAATTATTAATAACGCAAAAACGATAAGAGATAGAACGAAATAGTAAACAGCACAAACATAGCACTAAAGAAATTTGTGCTGATTGTAGGAGGGGAAAGTGAGTGGGGTTTGAAAAAAAAAAAACTGTTATAACTTAAAAACCATAACAGCACAAATAAAAATTTTAGCAGCACAAACCAGTACAAGCGTAGCACTAACCAACGAGACCAGTTTTGTGTCATTTGGGCATTGTAGGGGGGCTAAGTGACCTTTGGTGACCTTTAATAAATCATTAATAACGCAAAAACGATAAAAGATAAAACAGAAATTTTAGCAGCACAAAACAGCACAAATGTAGCACTATAGAAACACACTTGAGTTTTTATTTGTGCTGATTGTAGAGGGGGCAAAGTGAGTGGGGTTTGAAAAAAAAAAAACCTGTTATAACTTAAAAACCACAACAGCACAAATAAAAATTTTAGCAGCACAAACCAGCACAAACGTAGCACTAACCAACGAGACCAGTTTTGTGTCATTTGGACATTGTAGGGGGGCTAAGTAACCTTTGGTGACCTTTAATAAACCATTAATAACGCAAAAACGATAAAAGATAGAACGGAAATTTTAGCAGCACAAAACAGCACAAACCTAGCACTAACCAACAAGACCCGTTTTATGTCATTTGGGCATTGTAGGGGGGTTGAGTGACCTTTGGTGACCTTTAATAAATCATTAATAACGTAAAAACGATAAAAGATAGAACGGAATTTTTAGCAGCCCAAAACAGCACAAACGTAGCACTAACCAACGAGACCAGTTTTGTGTCATTTGGGCATTGTAGGGGGGCTAGGTGATGTCATGGTCTGGAAAAAACAATTGCTAATATCTTAAAAATAAAAGCAGCACAAATGTAAATTTTTACGGCACAAAACAGCACAAACGTAGCACTAAAGAAACACACTTCAGTTTTTATTTGTGCTGATTGTACGGGGGCCAACTTTGCTGCGCTTTGACCATGTTGTACAAAACTGCATGTAAGGCAAAGGGGTTTACAGCATTGATACATCCCAATCATAAAAAAGAGTTGGAGTGAAGATGACGTATTTGTTTTCTTTTTGAGTTTGCTTGGGGCAATCTTTCCCTTAATGTTAGGTGCTTTCCTATTTGAAAATGTAGGTTTATGTTGTACACTGTCTTTGAGATGGGGATCCTGCAGTAGTATTGGCCAATGTTTATGAACTATGTGTTCCATATTTTTGTATTTGTTATGAAATTGGGTCGTGAACCGAATGTCCTTTGATGAATTTATTTTATAGGTATGAGTATCAGGATTGACGTATGTGGTGTAGGCTTGTTCGATGAGTGATGGAGGGTAGCCTTTTTTCAATAAATTTTTGTTTGAGATTTATGCTTTGTTTCTGATAGTCTGACTGCATGGTGCAGTTATGTCTGAGATGGCAGAATTGACTTTTTGGAATGTTTTTTCACCAACGGGGGTGATGGCAACTATTGAGGTGCAGATAGGAATTCCCAGCAGTGGGTTTGCAATAATTTTTTGCATGAATGCGACCAATATCATGAAATAGATCAAGGTCTAAGAATGCTAGATGTGTTTTATCGTGAACAGATGTAAAGGATAGGCCCATGTTGTTATTATTACAATGGGAAACGAAAGATTCAATATCATCGATATTACCGTCCCAGATAATAATGACATCATCAATATAACATCCGTAAAATATAATTTTGGCCATGAAAGGACTATTCGCCCATATGTATCGTGTTTCCCAAAGACCAATAGTAAAGTTGGCATATGAGTGTGCAAAATTGGTGCCCATAGCAGTGCCATGGGTTTGAAGGTAGTAGTGGTCTTCAAACATGAAATAATTAAGAATCAGGCAGAAGAATGTGACATCTAGAATTAATATAATTTGGTTTGGATGAATAGATGGGTCTTCTGACAGAAAATGTTGTATGGCCTGCATGCTGAAATTTTGGGGGATGAATGTGTATAATGATTGGACATCCAGTGAGAGCCAGGTGTAGTTGGGCTCCCATTGGTAGGGACCTAATAGTTCAAGCAGGTGTATTCCATCTTTGATATGGTTGTAGAAAAGTCTACAAATTGGGAAAAGCCACTAGTAATACTGTTCATAGAGGCAACTATGGGTCTGCCAGGGGGGTTGGTAGTGCTTTTATGAACTTTTGGCAAATGATAGAAATATGGAGTTTGATGATATTTTTTAACCAAGAATGAAGCTTCGTTTTTGGTAATTACATTATCTTTGGTAGCTTGGTTAACTAAAATTGTAGCATCAATGGTGAAACTAGGTAGGGCGTCCTCTTGCAATTTTGTATCGGTTTCTGAGTCTCCGAGTAGTCTACTGGCCTCTTTGATGAAGTCTACCCGGTTTTGCAGCACAATGCTACTGCCCTTATCTGCTGATTTAATGATAACATTCTCATTGGTTTTCAATAAATTGAGGGCTAATCTTTCTGGGTATGTTAAGTTATGATTTTTGTAGGGGTTGTGTTGCTGTTGGCACATCATCAATAATTCAGAGTATACCATACGGTAAAATGTTTCAAGGCATGGGCCTTTGGATTGTGTGGGATAAAAATTAGACAGGGGATGAAAATTGGTGTGTTTAACTGCAGGAGAACAATTTAGATGTTGGGTATATAAAAGGGCATCTGATTCAGGATTATCAGGGTTAAGGAGCAGTCCAGTTCCTTCGTGATATAATTCTTCTAATATAACCAAGGCTATTTTTTCATGTAGGATGTTGCTATAAGCTGAAGAGGGGGAGGTTATGTCGATTGAAATGATAGATGCATCTTTAGCTGCTTTTATATTATAAAATCTTTTGAGGGTAAGGTCTTGGATAAACTTGTTCAAATCCTTGAACAACTGTAAGGCGTTAGGCAAATTAGTTGGTGCGAAAGTAAGTCCTTGTGTGAGTAAGGTAGTTTCCTGCTTTGTGAGTGTGTGAAGATAAGTTGAAAATCTTCACCGTAGGCGTTGTTTTCTGCTGTGTGGGCTTGGGTTTAAGTTTTCCTCCTCATCCCCTACAACCTCTTCAATGTATTTTCTTTTTGACGGCCTGGTGGGGAAGAGGCTGGGCCCAAAAAAGAGACCGCAGGTAGTACTCTGTCTAAAGTAAGTTGAGCACCAGTTACAGTGGAATAGTCAATGGTGCCCCTGGAGCTGGGAGTGGATGGAATAGTGGAATTGCTGGAGGTAAGGTTATGAGATGTATGTGACATACTCGTATGGAAATTTGGGATAGTCTTTAGATGTATTTCTTGCAGGGTGGTTATGGCCGGTATTACTATTCTGTTTAGTTATTGGAACATTGCGGGTGTCAGTAGTATTAGATACTCCACTGATGCCTATGGTGGTGGTATTCCTTCTAGATACACTACTTATATCTATAGTAGTGGCATTGTTCTGGTTGTTATTGGAGGGTTTAGGTCTATTGGTGGTGGGTTGTTGCTGGCGATTAGAGGTAATAGTGACCAACCTGGGGTCAATATTCAAAATGAGGGTATACTGTTCTCGTTTTTGTGTTTCCACGTAAAAACTTTATTATGATTATAATCATCTATATCTCTTTTGAATTTCCTTAGTTTGGTATGAATGAGGATGTCCTCTTGATGTTTGGTGCATTGTTTGAGGGTGTTGAGCCATCTGTCAGGAAGTGTATTGGTGAGCTTTAAAATATCGTCAGAGAGGATTTTTACTAAATGTACTGCTGCGTCATATTTAATAGTTCTCTGTTCAATAATAATACTGATCCACTTTTGTGTACAGAATTCAGTATAAAAGTACCTATCCCACCACTGTGTATTGGCGGAGGTGCATGCCCGTTCAAATCTTTTGAATAATATACATAGATCATTATATTTGGGATGAATACATTTGTTGGTGGGTGTAAATAGTGTGCTTGGAAGCACTGGGTACAAAGTGTCCAATATAGAGTATTTTAAGGTTTCTATTTCCTTCAAGAGTTCCATGATATGCAGACAAAAAACAAAAACAAACGGAGTGATAGTGAGAAAGGAAGATAAGTAGGGAGGGGGAGGGGAAGGGATGGGGCTGATGAGGAAGCAGAGGGAGGGGGTCAGATGGTAGGGAAAGGAGCACACAAGGCACAGTCACTGTACAATCAATCAGTTGTACTGTCCATGGGTCTCCTTGATGATAGCGAGGTAAATCCCCTTAGTCTATGAAGAAAGAACCTTGATATAAACGGTGATGTTGACCAAGCTTGTTCCAGCCTGAGCAGCAGCCAAGAAGCTTTAATGAGGTATAAAACAGAGAGGAGATAAGGGCGCTCTGGTGGAGGTGAGTAGCTGGTCAGAAGGATGATAGTGATGAGGTGGCACTTATGGCAGAACTTTGGTTAGAGGAGAAGCAACTCTGAAGATATAAAAAAGGAAAAGAAAGGCGCCTCTAAGTGCAGTATTCAAAATTTAATAAAGTGCACAAAGGGTTAAAAGCACTTACAAGATTGTTGAGTGTTAAAAGACATGATAAAATCAGGAGTCCTCATCTGTGGCATGTGTCCATCCTCAGCATGGTGGTAGAGAGCAGTGTAGAGCCGTCCAGCAGCTGTAAAGCGTTTTCATGCGTGTTGGAAAGGGGAGGCAGCAGGGAAGCCTGTATTCACTGCGGGACACACAAGGCTGATGGTGTCAGTGTAGAGAAGGGGGCGGTAACGTGTTTCAGAGCATGTGCGGCTCCTTCGTCAGACCTGCGCCCATACTCCTCAAGCTGGCTTATGAATGGTGAGGGGGAGGAGCAAGGAGAGGAGTGTGGGCAGATGTTGAATACACAATGATAAGGGAAGTGACAGATGTATTACGAGGATGACCAAGACCACCATGCACTCGCAAATTGGATCATTAACGTCAGTGCTATATACAATGAAGTCCTGAAGGGATTTGACACAGGGGTACAGGGCACACATGGCAGTGGTTAAATTAACAATAATAAATAAATATACAAACATAAGGTTGACATTGAATCAATATACAGGTGTGTTACATGGCCGGCCGGGTGTCTATATGCATGTGTTACAAAGGCGGCCGGGCGTTTGCACACATGCAAATAGGGTTGTAAGTCTAATGTTGAGTTGACAATCAATAAATCTACAGCCATGTTACAAGGGCGGCCAGGCATTTATACACATGTGTTACAGGGGCGGCCAGGCATCTATGTGCACGTGTTACAAAGGCAGCCGGGCGTTTGTACACATGCAAATAAGGTCGTAAGTCTAATGTTGAATTAACAATGAATAAATATGTAGCCGTGTTACAAGGGCGGCCGGGGAGCTATACACTTGTGTTACAGGGGTGGCCAGGCGTCTGTACACATGCAAATGAAGTAATAAATCTGTTGTAAGGGGATTAAAAAAAAAGGAATAAGCGATAGTGTATAGTGGATGTTGTGTGAATTGTACTGATTATGTCTGTAACAATGATAAAACAATGCTGAATATTACTTTACTATGAATAAGTGTATAGGTGTGTTACAAGGGAGGCCGGGCATCTATACACTAAAGACAGATAGAGGAAAATAGTGGATGCTTATACAAGTTGTACGAATTGTGCAGATTATGCCTGTGGCAATAATCTCACAGTGAGAGGTATTACATTACTCAACTGTGTACTAGTATATAAAAGTGTTACAGGGGCGACTGGGCGTCTATAAACTACAGAAGGGTAATAGGAGGTGGTGGATACTTATGCAAATAGTGCAGATTATGCCTGTAGCAATACTCTGAAGATAATAGATAATAATAGATAATAATAGACTGTAAATAAGTATGCGAGTGTGTTACAGGGGCGACCAGGCATTTACACACCCGCAAATAAGGTCACAAATCTACTATAAGGAATTAACTTATAGGAATAGGTAATAAGATGTAATGGATGCTCTACAAATAGTATTTGATTGTGACAGATGGCAGATATGTACATGTATAACAGGCAAACACCATGACGTATGGATATGATAATAAGGAGGGATGAATGATAAATGAACAACTAAATGTGTTAGATCATATAACTTACTGTAGTAGATCATATAACTTACACAAGATAAAGTTAGGAGGTTAAAGGTGGATAGTATACTAGTAGTGGATAACGAATAGACACCATAATATCACAGTCTGTATGTTAAATGTAGTATCATCTAGAGTAAGGTGCTAATTTCCAATTCTTCATTAATACCTCCAAGCGAAAGTACGTCAAGAGCGTATATCCAATAAGTCTCCCGTTGGCAGAGACGCTTAAATCTCTCTGCTGCAGGGAGAGTGGCTGGTATGGATTCGATAAACCATACTTTTAGGCCTACGGTGGATTTAGGATGATGTTGGGTGAAATGTCGTGGGACGCTATGGTGGTCTTTACCGGCCTTGATGAATCGGCGGTGCTCTCCAAAGCGCTGGCGTAGGGGGCTTATAGTTCGACCTACATAGTGGAGGCCGCAGGGGCAGGTCAGGCAATATACTACATGGTCTGTAGAACAGGTGTAGAATTCCAAAATTTTGTATGTTTTAATCGTGAATGTTTTTTGACCATGTTGTATAAAACTGCATGTAAGGCAAAGGGGTTTGCGGCACTGATACATCCCAATCATAAAAAAAGAGTTGGAGTGAAGATGACGTATTTGTTTTCTTTTTGAGTTTGCTTCGGGCAATCTTTACCTTAATGTTAGGTGCTTTCCTATATGAAAATTTAGGTTTATTTTGTATACTGTTTTTGAGATGGGGATCCTGCAGTAGTATTGGCCAATGTTTTTTGTATTTGTTATGAAATTGAGTTGTGAACCGAATGTCCTTTGATGAATTCATTTTATGGGTATGAGTATCAGGATTGACGTATGTGGTGTAGGCTTGTTCAATGAGTGATGGGGGGTAGCCTTTTTCAATAAATTTTTGTTTGAGATTTATGCTTTGTTTCTGATAGTCTGACTGCATGGTACAATTATGTCTGAGATGGCAGAATTGACTTTTTGGAATGTTTTTTAACCAACGAGGGTGATGGCAACTATTGAATTGCAGATAAGAATTCCCAGCAGTGGGTTTGCAATAATTTTTTGCATGAATGCGACCAGTATCATGAAATAGATCAAGGTCTAATGCCCCTTACACACGGTCGGACATTGATCGGACATTCCGACAACAAAATCCTAGGATTTTTTCAGACAGATGTTGGCTCAAACTTGTTTTGCGTACACACGGTCACACAAAGTTGTCAGAATTTCCAATCGCCAAAAACGCGGTGACGTACACCACATACGACAAAACTAGAAAAGGCCAGTTCAGAACCAAGCGCGGCACCCTTTGGGCTCCTTTTGCTAATCTCGCGTCAGTAAAAGTTTGGTGAGAGACGATTCGCGCTTTTTCAGACTCGTGGTTTTCAGATCGTTTTCTGCTGTTCAGTTTGTGCTTGTGGGTTTGTATCTGCTCTTCAGTGCGTGCAAGCAAGTTCCGCGTGACTTTGTCATTGTGTTCTTGTTAGTTCGTTACTGTTTTTCAGGTTGCTCTTCACAGGCTTTGCTGTTCTTCAGTGCGTTCTGTTACTTCGTTCTGAGCAGCCAACCGTTTTCTAGCCATGTTGTGTATACGTACTCCTTGTAGAGTTCGTGCTGTGCGGGGGCTTGGTGTTGGGGTCCTGACCTTGACACAAGTCCAATCCATGAACAGGGTGGGGAGGAGTTCATGGACCAAGAATTGGTTGCTTCAGCGTGACCAGTTCTGTCATATGCCTTTGCTCCGTGAGATCCGTGAGAATAATTCTGATGATTTCAGGAACTTTCTCCAGATGACGGACCCCGTATTTCACCATTTGTTGGCTTTGCTGACCCCCTATATTAGCAGGCAGGATACCTGCATGAGGCAAGCCATTACTCCGGAGCAGAGGCTCGTCGCCACCCTGCGGTACTTGTTGACGGGGAGAAGCCTGCAGGATATGAAGTTCTCGACAGGCATCTCCCCCCAGGCTCTGGGGATCATTATCCCAGAGACCTGTTCTGCCATCATCCAGGTCCTGCAGAAGGAGTATATTAAGGTAAGATTTTTATCCTTTAATATCACATTTTATTGTATATAATGTTTGATAATATATTGTATTTCTTTCCTCATTCCCTAATTACCATGATTTTAATATGCTGTGAATGTCCCCTTTGTCCTCATGCATGCTGGATTTTTAGGTAATTATTTTTGTTGTCCTTCATACATATTTACCTTCACTTACCTCCCCAGCATGGTCTCCTGGCCCTATATTCACCTCATGTAGTCACTTAACAATGTATTTTATCAGCTCCATAGTAGTGCTTTACCCCAAACACCCCCTAAAATGTTTTTAAATGTGATTTGTGCTTTAAATTCAGGGAGAGTGCCAGAGGTTTTTTTTGGGGGGTCCCCAAATAATTTTGAACCCTCCCTCCCCCCAACTGCTAAGTCAGCTGATACCAATTCTCTATCTATCCTCAATCATCTATCTGCTGACTTAGCCAAACCCATACACACTATACCCATCTCTTTAGTGGTCAGATTTATGGATGAATTTCCCAAAGCATGTAGTGCAAGGGCCTGCCTGTATACTTTCAAATGGTACTGTTTAGAGTTTTTTTTATACTATTATTATCTTGATAGGTAATAGCAGAATGTCCAAATGTGCTCAAATGTGTACAGTGTGTATGTATATCTTTGTATTATGACACTTCTTACCTGTCCAGTGGGCTGCCAATAGTGTAACTAAGGAGGGGCTGTTCAAAGTAATACACATTATTTATGCATTCATCTCTCAATGAAGTGGACAGGATTACCTGTCCAAGAGTCCCCCCCCCATAATGTTAGAAATGGCCCATGAGAGGGGGGGAGGGGGAATATGATAAGTGTACCTTAAACTTTGGTCTTTAAAAAATCCCATAAATGGCAGGCGCGGGACTCCCAAGATGGCCGCGTAAGCCGGGAGCTCCGCTCTACCCAGCCCAGCAAGCCACCCTAGAGCTGGATTAAGGCCGCCTTTTCGCCCACCACTAGCGGAACCGGACCCGGGAACACCCGCTGTATCAACCCATGCCAAACAGCACGGTCCGTAGGGACCTGGGACCGCGGTTTTCAGCAGAGGATTCCCGGGCCTTATCCAAGATGGCGGCCGCAGCACAGCACAAGGAGCAGTATGCAGGGGGACACGTGGAAACCAGGCAAGTGATCGCTCCTGCCACTCTGGCCTACACACCCTTACCTGCTTTACATAACCAGCCTATGGGGACCCCATCCCCAGCCTCCACAGTATCCCTCCTAGAGCGCACCTATGAGAACTACTCCCTGTCCCCACTGATCGCTACACCACCACATCAGGGAGCTGGAACCTCCATAGGAGATCCGGAGGCTGCCATACCCCTTAACACAGGAGATTTATTCCTCAAACTGTCAGATCTACTAGACAGAGGCTTAGCAAACACAGCCACAAGAATCACAAACGAGATAAGAGCAGACTTTCAAAACTTGGGAGCAAGGATGGAAGCCATAGAACACAAATTAGACATTACAGTGTCCAGAGCTAAACAGAACACTGAGCACATTCATACTGTTCAAGAGCAACTAGAGGTGGCACTGAACAGAATCAATGACCTGGAGAACAGGTCGAGAAGGGACAATTTCAGAGTAAGAGGTATCCCCGAATCAATCACAGACGTCCCCAAAGCTATCCAGGATTTAATCAAATCCCTCATCCCTGAGCTGCCCCCCATCAAGTTGGAGCTGGACAGGGCACACAGATCCCTGGGCCCACCCAGAAAAGACGGATCCCCCAGAGATGTGGTCGTGAAACCACACTTCTATAGTGTAAAGGAAGAAATAATGAAAATTTCACGCCAGCAATCCCGCATCCTTTTTCAAGGACAGGAAGTGCAAATTTTCGCGGACATTTCCCCCACGACCATCCAGAAACGCAGAGCCCTCAAGCCCCTTCTGCTCGTCCTCTCCCAGAAGGAGATTAAATATTGGTGGGCATTCCCTTTCGCCCTAAAATTTTCCCTTAAAGGCAGAACCCACTCATTCACCACGTTCACTGAAGGCGAACGAATCCTCCTCTCACTCAAGCTCATATCCCTAGACTCGGAAATGGACATAACCAACACTCAAGCGGGTTCATCTAAACGCCAAACTCCCAACAGCCCCATTTCTCCAGCCTGGAAAGCTAATAAAAGCAGGCGTCTGAAAGAACAATTACCAACCTGAGGAGGTCTTACACAAGACCCCGGCGACACCCTTCTTCCTCTTTGTGTTCCACTGTCCCCAATCCATCTCATACCAGATGTTCTCCACCTTTCTCGGATCCTTCACAAAGAGGCATTGTCCCCGCGAGGGGAAATTTTTCCATTCGCCCCTAACTCTCAAGTTTGCATCCCAACACCCCAGCGGGGCTACGCATCCAGATCCCCAAGATCTACTATTGCCCCTATCCCTCACCTACGCCTCAAGGAGGTTTAAAGATTTAGCCCATTGATCTCCACAAGAATGGCCTCATCGGCTCTTGAACATCACTCCCTCATCGTCCCTCTGGGCTCCCCCAGCGCCAGCAGGATGTTATGGCCCATCTCCACAACCTCATTCCCTCACAACGGACTGGCTAAGCCCACAGTGGGACTTGGATTCCCCACACCACCTTCCTTCTCCATCCCCACAGAGGAACCCATTATGTCTACCAGGAAGACTCTATCTGTACTCCAGACCAGAGCGGCCCCAAGTTAAAAACACTTCAGTTTTTTTTCAGATTTTGATACTCCTTATTGTTCTCCGTATGCCTTTTTTTTATCTATGTTGTTACAAAGCTTATTTCTCTATGCAAGGTCTCAAGGGTGGTTTGGGCTGCGGTAGCTGCCCTGCGACTTCTTCCATCCTACGAAAATGGAATTCCCATTCTCGTTCGATGGATTGGTGGTTCGATCCAAGGACCACCTTCTCCTGTTGTTGGAGTTCGGAAAGGGGAATACCTTCCCCCCTCTCCGCCTCTGGCCTATTTCAGGTCATTTTGTACATATTATCTTTCTCCTTCTGTCTCTATGTTTTAACCCATCTGTGCTTTTTTCTCCCTTACCCCCTCCTGCCAGGGTTGACGGATTGTCTGCAGCTCCTTCTTGTCCAGCATCTCCGGGTTCCAGACCTCGCTCCTCATTCGCCTCCTGCCCACCCCTCTTCAACTGGGTCAGGGTAAGTGTTCCTCTTTCATTAGCACACACATCACTCAAAAAACATGCCTAACACCACTCCATCTCGCCCCCAGATAAAAATTATTTCCCACAACGTCCAAGGCTTCAATTCCCCAATTAAAAGAAGGAAAACCTTCCAATCATATCATAAACAAAGGGCTTCGATAGTAATGCTCCAGGAAACGCATTTCCCTTCTCGATTCTCCCCCTCATTCCTACATGCGCGCTTCCCCTCGTTTTGTTTGGCGAATGCTGAGGATAAGACCAGGGGAGTCGCGATCCTATTTGCTAAGGATTGCCAATTCAAAGTAAGCCAGACTCTTTGTGACCCCGAAGGCAGGTACATACTAGTAAAAGGTCAGATCGCAGACCAAACTCTCTCCCTGATCTCCTATTATGCCCCAAACAAGGGACAGACTGTATTCTTCACTTCGCTTTTCCAAACACTAGGTCCCCTTCTGGAAGGAACAGTAATCTTTGGAGGAGACTCGAATGTCGCCTTTGATCAGAGCCTCGATAAATCTAAACCCCCGGCTAAACAGCTCTCTAGGCCTACAAAAACCAGCTCCAAAATTGCTAAACTGATTCACCAACAGGGCCTCACAGACATCTGGAGAGAACTCAACCCCACTTCTAGGGACTATACCCACTTTTCAATACCCCACCAAGTATACTCCAGAATTGACCATATCCTGATCTCCTCCATGCATATTCCAGCCGCTATCTCAGCTAAAATTAAGGATACTCCCCTCTCCGACCACTCTATGATCTCCCTATCTATCCAAGGCTCGCTTCTCAGACCCTCTTCCCCCATCTGGCGTATTAAAGAACACATCATTAAAGACCCCATTCAGATTTCGGAACTCACCAAGACACTAAAAGAATATTTTCTCCTGAATAACGTAGACGACATCTCAGCCGAGACCCTCTGGGCAGCCCACAAAGCCGTGATACGAGGCAAACTGATCCAAATATCCTCCAAACTCAAAAAGGAGAGAACCATGGACATTGCAAAATTGGAGAGAGATTTCCTCCTCTTACGTAAAAACCATAAAGCTAACCCATCCCTGGTTCAATCCGACCAGCTTGATGCTGCTCGGATTAAACTAAACCTGGCACTCACGGTTAAAGCTGAGGATTCTCTGCGTTGGAATGGGGTGAAATTCTACCTGAATCAGGACAAAATGAGCACGATGCTGGCCTCCAAGTTATCCCCTAGGACCCGTCTCTTCGCCCTCCCCAAAATAAAACTACAGGATGGGACGTCTTCCCAAAATCCACATAGAATCCTGGATTCTTTCCAAGCATTCTACTCACAACTATACAGAGCAAATGATTCCAAAGATTCACGAGCTATAGAAGCATTTTTAGAGCACCTCCCTATCCCCACTATACAAAAATCCCACAAAGATATTATGGAGGCTCAGATCTCAGTGGAGGAAACCTTGGAGGTCATAAAAAATCTGAAAGGGGGCTCGGCTCCAGGTCCAGATAGTCTTTCCAATCTTTACTACAAGACTTTTGCCGTGACTCTAGCGCCACATTTAACTAAAATGTTCAATTCCAAACGAAAGGGAGACCCCATAGACCCCCAGATGAATGCTGCCTTCATTACAGTCATCCCTAAACCCGACAAAAATCCGGATCAGGTAGAAAATTACAGACCAATATCACTAATAAATAACGATCTAAAAATCCTAACGAAAATTTACGCCAATAGATTAAATACATTCATCAACACTTATATCCACAAGGATCAGGTGGGCTTTATCCCCGGCAGACAGGGTCCGGACCAGGTCAGAAGGGCCATAGACATAGCCTCAATTTTGCACTCGGGATGGGACGGAGGCCCAAAGCAGGAGGGTCTCTTCCTCTCCCTAGATCTTCAAAAGGCCTTCGATTCTGTGTCCTGGCCCTTCATATTCGCTTCCCTTAAATTCTGGGGATTCGGAGAACATTTCATCGGAATCCTCAAATCTCTTTATTCAGAACCGGAAGTGAAAGTCAAACTACAGGGCTTCCTCTCATCCCCAATCAAAATTGCCAGGGGCACAAGACAGGGCTGTCCCCTTTCCCCACTCGTTTTCGCTCTAATAATAGAAATACTAGCCATTGCGATCAGGTCAGACCCAAACATCAAAGGTGTCAACTGCGGCTTGAACACCCATAAATGCGCCCTCTTCGCAGACGACCTTCTTCTATTCGTCACATCTCCAATTACCACCCTCCCTAACATTAACAGACTACTCCAGACATTTGGCGAAGTCTCAGGCCTGCGGGTCAACATGACCAAATCACAAGCTTTAAACATCTCCCTTAATCCAGCCCTAGTTGAGAGGTTAAAACTGTCCTTTAATTTTAACTGGAGTGACTCTTCAATCCGATACCTAGGTATAAACCTCACACCCAGCATAGACTCCCTCTACCAAGCTAACTTCCCTCCTATGTTTCGTAGATTGGAGGAAGACATACGAGCCTGGTCTTTCCACAAATTATCATGGCTGGGGAGAATCCATGCCATCAAAATGACCCTGTTCCCCAGAATTTTGTACATATTTAGAGCTCTCCCAATCGCGATTAACATAAATCACCTCAAACACTTCCAGGGGAAGATCATAAAATTTATCTGGGGGGGGAAAGGTTATAGATTCTCGAGAAACACCCTTTATGCCCCAAAGTCTAAGGGAGGACTGGGTCTCCCCGAACTATTCAAATACTACCAAGCAGCCAGACTGGCCCAACTCTCCACCTTATATTTCAGAGGCGAAAAACCCGACTGGATACAAATAGAACGCCAAGCGGTTCCTTCCCACACACTAGACTATCTACTCTGGACCCCCAGCAAATCTAGACCGCCCATCATGGCACCCACACTTTCACACTCCTTCAAACTTTGGGACACCCTGATTCAAAACCCAGCTCTGACCTCACAGCTCCGCCCTCTCTCACACATTTTCCGCAACCCCCTTTTCAAGCCAGGATTAGACATCAAATCCTTTCAATGGTGGCTTGATAAGGGAATGTACCGTATCGGACATTACCTCGTCGCCTCCGGTCCAATCTCCAAGAAATACTGCGTTGATAAACTAGAACTCCCAGATTCCGAGAAATTTAGATTTCTTCAAATATCCCATTTCCTTCACACCATTTGGAAAGTCAAATCAATCCCACCAGAGTGCACACCTTATGAACAATGGTGTGGACAAGCAACAGAGCAAAAAGGAGGCATATCCCTGATTTATGAAGCCCTGTCAACTCCCACATCCAAACTCACATACATGACAGACTGGGAGAGGGACTTGGGCGAGTCTTGGGACCTGGAGAGCTGGAACAGAATGAGCACAAGAGCCTACAAAGGTATAGTTAATATTGCATTAATAGAAGCTAACATGAAAGTCCTTACGAGATGGTATCTGGTTCCTTCCAAACTTGCACTGATGTTCCCTTCCTCGTCTCCTTTATGTTTTAGAAACTGCCAAGCCCAGGGTTCCATGTTACACATTTGGTGGGAATGTCCTAAAATCAGGGGGTTCTGGAACGGGATCTTTCACCTGATCAGGAAAATTACGGACACTCCCATTCCAAAATCCCCCCAAATAGCTCTCTTAAATGGTAATATCCCCAAAACTTCCAAAACAACTGCTAAACTTATCGCTTTTATTCTGACAGGCGCCAAGATTTCCATAGCAAAGGCTTGGAAACAACCGGGGGTCTCCCTAGCATCAGCCAAGAGAAAGATCTCATGGATCATGTCTCAGGAAAAGTTAGTTAGTACCATAGCAGACTCAAATAAAGCATTTTTGGCAGTTTGGGAACCCTGGGCGCGGCATGTAGGCATCTCTCTTATACCGGGAGTTGAAGCTTGACCTGGTGCTATTGTGATTTTGCAGTCTGTCAACACACCCCACCCCCTTCCTCTCTTCTCCTCTGTCTTCCGTCCCACTTTTCCTCTCTCTCTTTCTTCTTAAATCTCAGGAAGTTGTTATTAAATTTTTACTGTAAGTATACGGTTTCACACGGTTCCTTCCAGTTTTATTTGCACTAGTGTGTACTCAGATGGTACCTCGATCCATTCCACATGGGTCGATCTTCTAAGCTGGAACCCTCAGGATTTCTTTACGTCTCCCCTAGCCCCTTTGGCCTTCTGGCTAGAGAGAGCCTGGGAAGGTTCCCTCACGCAGTCTGGGACAATTAATCTCCCGGAAGGTGCGATGGGCCCTAACAGAATAGCCACTCACCTTATGGTTATCGAAGGCCACTCTTCGGTGCTCGACACAGTATGTTCCCGTTAGGGGTGTCGAGCCCACATGCAGCACTAGGTCTTACCTTGTCATTCCTGAGGGTTCTTTTCTCCCTATCCTTACGTATAAACATACGTTTTTGATCAACTTCTCTGTTATTGTTCATTGTTCACAGAAGTGGGCTGCGTCCCACAGCATTGCCAGTCTATGAAGTGTAATGTACTGCTCTTCAATAAAACTTCTTTAAAATTGAAAAAAAAAAAAAAAAAAAAATCCCATAAATAAATGTTATCTTGATGTTGGCCAAGAATGTTTGTGTCTAATCTGCTTTCCATGTTTATGTGCAAAAATACTAATTTTTTTTGTTTTCCTCAACAGTTTCCTTCCACGCCACAGGAATGGCAGACTGTATTCTCCCACTTTGCCCAGCGGTGGGACTTTCCTAACTGCGGAGGGGCAATTGATGGGAAACACATCCACATCATCCCACCACCCAACTCGGGGTCGTACTATTATAATTATAAGGGGTTCAATAGTATTGTGATGTTGGCGGTGGTGTCGGCTGAGTTCCTGTATGTGGACGTGAGGAAGAATGGCCGGATGTCTGATGGTGGAGTCATTGCCCAGACGGAGTTCTACAGGCGTCTCCAGAATGGCAGCTTGGACTTGCCACCTCCAGAGGACAATGTGGAAGGACTCCCATTCATTGCGGATGAAGCCTTTGCGCTGGGGGACCATCTTATGCGGCCATTCCCAATGAGGACCCTCACCCCGGACCAGAGGGTTTTTAATTACCAGCTGGCCAGAGTTTGGAATCATGGCCAGCCGGTTCCGCCTATTTCTTACACCCATACATATGGCGGAGTATAAACTGAATCAAATTATCCAGGCGTGCTGTGTTCTACACAACTTTTTACGGCAACAATCTGCCAACTATGCTGCCTCAGTTGGGCCTGAGGCCGGAATTCAAAATGAACCAACCCTGATGACGCTTGAAAGTGGCCGTCCTGGCTTGCCCTCCCTGAGTGCCCGTGATGTCCGGCTAAGATACCTTGAATTCTTTGCGGGTAGGGGGCTATCAATATGCCAATGTGTGAAACTTTTATCAAATAAAAAAAAAATTAAGCAAATCTTTGGTGACATTAACTGCTTGTGTTTGTTTTAGCTGACCCTGACAGAAATGTGGTGAGTCCTGAAAATGGCGTGATTGTGTAACCTTATACAAAGCACTGTTGGGTGTTATTTACTACAGGCAAAAGACACTTTGCAATACAAGTGCACTTAAAACTGCACTTGGAGTGCAAAGTGGATTTGCCCTTAGGAAATAACACCCATTGTCACTGAAAACACCAATTAGTGCACCCCAAAAGTATTCTAGCGTTGAGACAATAATCCACACATTCTTGATTAACAATCTTTTTAATACCTGCACAATCACATGTGCATTTAGAAAAGGTTTTTAAAACAAACCAACATGTTTGTTGTATAAGAATTCTTGGGGTCGCATTAGAAAAAGTAGAAATGTCCATTTAAGATAAAACAGGCATGTTTAAAACCCACAAGAAAGACACAAATCTTGAACTTACAAAGTTCACATTTGGTAGAACTTGAAGGCAATATCAGACATGAGTATTTAGGAACTGTGTTTGATATTGCGTTCAGATGGGGTGAAGTCACCCCGGAAAAGCCAAATTTTGAAGATGCACACAAATACCTGAATGTCCTCACAGCTACTTTATTATTGAGGAAGGGGTTGCACCCCCAAAATGCATCCATTGATCTCCCATGATGGCAGATAGCACATGTTGACACACTGTGTGCATCCTCAAAATGTGGCTTTTCTCCAATTAGACAAAAAATGTTAAAATTGTAGCACACCATAAAAGAAAGGGATTTGGAGGGGTTTTAAACTCTCCCCAAAACATCAATAATGTTCTTATTTTTTTAAATATCATCAATGATGTTTTTCTTGATGTTTTCCAAGTCCCTATTACACCCCATGATCTCCCCAATCAGGATCTGTGCACTTTCCGCGGTGAAATGCCCAGGATCCACAACATTGCGATCACCTAAAAAGATAGAAACGAAAAAAAAAACATGTATTATAAATATGCTGGCATCCATCTCTTACCTGAGCCTGTGGTCGCAGACACTCACCTGTTGTGGTGACAATTTCCACCACGTCTTCCTATCCTGCTCTTCTTGTCTTTGAGGGATTTCCCCTTCTTCCAGAAGTGGGGGGTCTCTGGTCTCCTCGGATAAGGGGTGTCCTCTGAGTCTTTTCTCCCCTATGTTAAAAAAATGGTATACTTAGCACACAGATATTTGATGGCAGAACTATAAATATGAAACATTGCTTGGAAGTGGGGTACAACTGTCTGGGCAGAGTTCCAAGATGTAGAATTTTTAGTGTCCTTTGTCAAGCTTCAATACTTTACCTGTTTTGTCCAGGCTTCACAGATGAAGACACCCCTATAGTATACACTGGAACACCTGTGTGGGCCCCCTAATAAAAAGGGTGTTCTTGTGTCCCACACTAGTGCTCCAGAGTCCAGCTGTGAAAACTGCTGCTGAGTGTCCTCTCCTTAAACAGAATCTAGTTTGCATTTCATTCTAGTAACAAACCCATCTACACAACCACATTATTTTCATACAATTAGGCCCTAAAAAATGTGGTCAAATGCATATGGCCAAAACAATGGCCGAAAGAAAAATGTTTAATACGTTTGATACGAACGAATAATGTGCCCATGAACATGAAAGTTGACATTTTAAACTGGATAACAGTTAAGAAAAGCACATGGAGCAGCACGAACGTAATAAACACAAAAAGAATAGGAACACAGCACAACTACTTACTTTTTTGCAGCACTCTCCAGATCTTTCTGTACTGTTCGCGTTCTCTTAATTTTAGGTCTGACCACCGCTTCCTGAGCTGATCTTTCGATCATCGTACCCCGAAATTCCGGTGCAGACTCTTGACCACTTTTGCCATTATCTTGGCCTTTCTGACATTGGGGTTGGGGTAAGGTCCATACTTTCCATCATAGTCGGCCCTCTTCAGGATGTCAACCATCTCCAACATCTCCCCAAAGGACATATTTGAGGCCTTAAATCTTCTCCTTCTGGATCCAGATGTTTCCGGCTCCGGGCTTTCCTCCCCCTCCTCCTCGTTGCTATAATTAGCACGCACCTGCTGTGTCTCCGCCATATGCTCTTCCCCACTGCGCCGAACAAAAAGGGGCGGGGAATAGACTAGAAAAAACGCCAGGGGCGGGCGGAGTTACACGCATGCGCAGTGTGTATAAAGCGTAACACGCGTGCGTAGTACGTACGATCTGTGAGCGGAGGAAGGAGTATCGGAGGCGCCGATCGTGATAACGAAGGTAAGATCTAAACTTGGGCCTATACTGCTTCTAGATTGAGGCCTATATTGTAACAAGATTAGGAGAGTTTTGCCTGACATTAGGGTTTGTCTCGTGTTGTGTTTTGCAGATAAAATGGATGGCTTCAATGACCAAAACTTCCTCCCCCTGTTCATAGACAAGTACAGGGAGCTGCCCTGTCTGTGGCAGGTGAAACATCCACATTACAATAATAAACAAAAGAGGCAGGCAGCGCTGGAGAAACTGCTGGAGTTGGTGAAGCCGGTGGTCCCCACAGCAACCATCCCCTATTTAAAAGCCAAAATTGGTGGCCTTAGGAGCACTTATCTTAGGGAGCGCAAGAAGGTCACGGATTCCCAGAGATCCGGAGCTGCAGCAGATGACAATTATGTCCCCAGGCTCTGGTACTATGAGAGACTGCGATTTCTGTCAGACCACACTGAAGTCAGGGAATCACTCTCAACCCTTCCTTCCACTCTTCCTTCCACCCCAGCTGAGGCTTCCGATGTCCAACCTGGGACTTCCAGCCAGGAAGAAGTGGAGGAGCCCAGATGGAGTCAGGTATAGAATTGTTCTACAGATTTCTGGTCAATAAATAAATGATCTTTACTAGATGTTATTATTGATCACTAATTGCTGATTTAATAAAGTGTTTTACATATCAATAGACAGTAGTGGGCACAAAAAATTGGGACAAGCATGAAAAATGCTGGGCTGGGGGGCAGGAGGCAGAGCCTAGCAGAGTAGACATGCATTGTTAGAGCTCCACACCGCTGAGGAGAGAAGAGAAGGACAAAGCGGAGCCTGCAGGCTCAAAAGGTATCCATTTGAACCTTTTTGCCCCAGGGAACAAACTGTGAAAGTTTGGGCAGGAAATATGGTACTGGGAGGAAACCGTGGCAGAAATAAAAATCACCTCACAAAGAGCTCACAGGCACTCACTGCAGCTGAAGCAGCTCCAGTCACCTCACAAGATACAGCATCAGGGCGCTCTCACAGACAGAAAATGTCACAGCAAGACTCTCCATTTGAGTCAGATACAGAACAAATCCTCTCACAAACTTCTCCACAAGCCTCCTCAGTATCCCCAGTAATATTATTACAATTTGAAAAGATGCTTCATAAGGCTTTAAAACAAACCTCAGACCAAATAACAAAAAGCCTAACCAAAGAAATAAGAGAGCTGGGAAACCGCACCGCAGCCTTAGAAATAAAAACGGATGAAATTGAAATTACAACCCAAGAAAATATAACAGAATTGGAACAATTAAAAAAAGAGAATTTAATACTTCAAACTAAGCTCGAAGATTACGAAAATAGAGCCAGACGTTCAAACTTGCGCATAAGGGGAATACCTGAAACTGTGACAGACCTGCAATCTACTATTACTGCTCTATTACAAGAACTAAAGCCAGATATCCCTATTGAACGTTTAGAACTGGACAGAGTACACAGAGCCCTCACAGCCAAAAAGAAAGATGGACCCCCACGTGATATAATCACCAAATTTCATTATTACAGAACGAAAGAACAAATACTAATTGCTGCAAGAGAAAAAAAGGAACTTAATTTTCAAGGACACAATTATCAAATTTTTGCTGACCTATCCCAACTTACTATTACTAAAAGACGATCCATGAAACCCCAACTAATGGAACTGCAACGCCACAACATTATGTATCAATGGGGCTTCCCCTTTTCAGTCAGATTTAACTACCAAGGTACAATTTACAGAAGCAGATCAGCAGATGAACTACAACAAACCCTTTTAAAATTAAATCTGACAGAACCCACAAGCAGCAACACTCCCACACGCAGAAGAATGGCGTCATCTTCTCCTTCAGGCAGCACCCAGAAAATTTCAGAACAAAATGGGAATCATCATTCTCACAAAAGAGGCCGTTATGCCACATCATCCATGGACCAAGAAGATTCAATGGACTGACATCCTAATTCCTGATATCTCTTCATTTATTATACTAAGAGATGGTTCTCTATAAAAAACCTATATTTATAACTGAATGTAACTGCATTCTGATAGTCACACACTGTGTGGGATCATGTTACATTCCAGTTATATTTCTTATTACTTCTGATTCATATAGCCTTAGAATATATAAGTGAAATAAGGAAATTCTTGTTCAGTTATATATTATCAGGTAATAACAATAGATTTATTACTTTTTAGGACAAATATGTTCAATAATCCAGAAGTAATGGAAGCTTTTTCTTTCTTTTCTTAAAACAAATATATTATTACCTAACTAGTTCCTAGAATTATGTTTTTGTTTATTCTAATCTGAAGCAATACAACCTCAATTTTATGAGTTAACATATCTAAACAGTTACATATGAATAAAATATGTAATTGTTTACTCTAAAAGGGTTAAAATCCCAAAATAATTCAAACTATCTTCATCAATACCAAAGTTATTAACAGTACCTTTCTAACTGAATTATTTAGCCTAGGGCAAGACTAACCATATACAACCACCCTGGAATAAATAATTTCAACAAAAACTATATTCTGCACTCCAATTAATGAAACATCATTTTGATGTCTTTTGACATAGCACTTCTCTCCTGTAAGCGGAAGATCCGTGTACCCCCATTAGCCCTCCTCATTCTCCCAACCATATTATGTGGGAGTGTGACGAAGGCACTTATTCCCCTGAGAGAGATATTTATTCTCTTTCACGGGTAAATTGTGATTACTTGCAAAAAATAATTTATACAATGTATCATCTAATCTCATATGTTTTTTGTTTACTCTTTACTCCTGAATTCACTGGTTTCTTTTCTATCTATTCATCTCTTCAGTCCACACAGGTTGATCTGCGCAGTCAGCTCTGCATAACAAAAAGTAAGTCAAAACTATTTGATCTATTGCCATGGCACCACTGAATATACTTTCCCTGAATGTTCAGGGAATAAATGTCCCTCAAAAAAGGACCAAAGCCTTCCGTACTTTCCATAACAAGAAGGCTCACATAGTATGCCTCCAAGAAACACACTTTACCAAAGATTCTACTCCAAAATATATTTCTCCTTTTTATCAACAAATTTACATGGCTTCTGCCTGTACCAAGCAAAGGGGAACTCTAATTGCATTTCACCGATCCACACCATTCACCTTATCATCAGAAATTAAAGACCCAGAAGGTAGATACCTGATACTCATGGGTTATATAATGGATACAGCAATCACGGTGATTTCCTACTACGCTCCTAACAAACAACCTACACCATTCCTCTCACATATATTACAAGTGATTAATACACACAAAATAGGAACAGTGATAATGTGTGGGGATTCGAACCAGGTCCTCCTCCCATTTCTAGATAAATCACCTTTTACACCATCCAAAATAACCTCTAGATTACCTTTTTCTCAACTTCTTTCCAAATACAATCTGGTAGATTCATGGAGAGAAAGTAACCCAATGAAAAAGAAATTCACTTATTTCTCGCACCCTCATCAAACCTTCACCAGAATAGATCATATTTTTCTAACAATAGGAATGATACCAGAAATTATTGCATCAGATATAATTCCGATTCCGTGGTCTGACCATAATGCAGTATACACTACTATAGCCTCAGCCATACCAAAAGCGCATGACCCAACGTGGTACTTACCGGACATAATGCTCAAACACCCACTACATCAGATGGCCATTGAACAAGCTTTAAAGGAATACATATCAATTAATAACACAACAGACATCTCCCCAATAACACTGTGGGAAGCTCATAAGCCTGTCTTGCGTGGTACAATACAAAGACAAATGGCACTATTTAAACGGGAACGCAAAAATCTAGCAAAAAAACTAGAACTCAATTTTAATGCAGCCTACATATCATTTCAAGATAATCCATCTCAGAGTACAAAATCTCATCTGGAAAAATCTAGATTGGAATACGATCTATTTCTCACTGAGTCAGTTGATAAATCCCTCAAACGCTCCAAACACAATTTCTACATGAATACAAACAAACCAGGTACATATTTGGCTCGGGCATTAAATTCAACTAACAAATCTTTCAAACCAATACGTTTGAAATTATCAAAAAATGTTTACACTTGTAATCCAGTTAAAATAGTCCATAAATTTCACTCACATCTCGCAACTTTATACAAGACAAACAATGAATTTAATCCTACAGAGGCTGAATCCTTCTTCTCAAAAATAACCTTACCTGAGTTATCTCAGAATCAAAAAAGCAGTTTGGATGAGCCTATAACTATAGATGAAGTTGCTAACGCCATAAAAGACCTAAAACTTAACAAAAGACCAGGCCCAGACGGCTACTCGGCTTTATACTATAAAACATTCTCAGAAATACTCTCTCCCATTCTCACTGAAACTTTTAACAAACTTCTAGATGGACATTCTTTTCGGCAAGAAACACTAATGGCAATTGTTTGTATGATCCCAAAACCCCTTTCTGATGATACTTCCTGTGTGAATTATCGGCCTATCTCTCTGTTAAACCTCGATATTAAATTATTAGCAAAAATAATAGCAAAACGCCTCAATAGCATTATAGGAAAATTAATACATAGAGATCAAGTAGGCTTCATGCCAAATAGACAGGCAGGCGATAATATACGCAGGGCAGTGTTATTGGCACATATTGCTAAAAAACGGAAAATCCCTTTATGTTTTCTATCTCTCGATATTAAGAGGGCATTTGACACAGTATCCTGGCAATATATGCAATATTCATTACAAAAATGGGGTTTTGGACCCCACTTTTTAACATGGATCAAACCATTATATAATAAACCCAAAGCCTATATAAAATATGCTGGATACAAATCTGAAGCCTTTAATATCGAAAGAGGTACCTGACAGGGTTGCCCATTATCTCCCTTATTATTTGCCCTTATACTCGAACCCATGGCCCAATACATCAGAACAAACCAAACTATAACTGGCATTGAAGTAGGAGGTATTACACACAAATTATGTATATTTGCAGACGATATATTACTTTTTCTATCATCACCACAGGTCTCTGGTCCTAACTTAATACCAGCTCTTGATGGATTTGCAGCCCTATCCGGCCTTATGATTAATCCTAAGAAATGCCTAGTGCTTAATATTTCACTCACAAACATGGAATTGATCCCGGCTAGGGCTGCACTCCCATTCACATGGGCAGAAAAATCAATCCCATATCTTGGAATTCATTTAACAGCATCTCATTCTGACTTATTCTCAACCAATTATCCTCCTGTATTAAGACAGATCACAAATCTAATAAAACAATGGTCGCAACTTCCTTTATCCTGGATAGGGAAGATTAATGCAATCAAAATGACTATTCTACCCAAATTGCTTTATCTATTCAGAGTCCTCCCTATTCCAATTCCTTCCTATTTTTTGAGAATAGTACAAAAAAGAGCAACTTCGTTTATATGGGGCTCTTCTAAACCACGTATACCTATACACACACTACATCTTCCCAAAAATAAAGGAGGCCTGGGATACCCTAATTTTACTAACTACTACAGAGCAGCACATTTGGCCAGTCTGTCCAAATACCATGCAAAACAGGAAATCCCATTATGGGTATTTATAGAGGCTTCAGAAAATGACCCTCTATTAATATCAAATTTATTATGGCTTGATCCTAAAGACCGCTTTAAAATTCATAATCCCATACCTAAACACTTCTTATCTCTCTGGGATAAACTAAAAACCAAATATCAGTTACAATCTCCACACAATCCTCTCCTTTCTTTTATCAGAAATCCGGCCTTTTATCCGGCATGGATCTACCCAAATTCTTTTAAAGCTTGGACAACATCAGGCATTCAGACACTAAATGACTTCATAGCATCTAAATCATTCCTTTCATTCCCATCGCTTAGAGAAAAATATGATCTACCAAACTCTGAGATATTTAGATATCTCCAAATCAAAAATTTCTATACACCATTCCTAAAGGGGGTTACACCATTATCCCAATTATCCATTTTTGAATCAATCTGTACAAAAGATCCATTTGCTAAAGGTACAATTTCATCACTTTATAATCAATTATATGGAGTAGCAAATCTTAATAGACCCTCTTACGTTCAGAGGTGGGAGGAGGACCTGGGACGAACTTTAGAAGACACGGACTGGTCTAATATATGGCTCACATCTAAGTCATCTTCACCCAACATCTTAGCACTGGAGACAAATTATAAAGTCCTAACTCGCTGGTACCAAACCTTCTGGAAGGAAGTCTTCGTGATTGCATCTAAAATATTTAAAAAAATAATACAACCAGATCCATATTTAACTTTACTTAATCTAAAACCGGAATGGTTAACACTCTCTCAATTCAAACTTATGATCCAACTAATAACGGCTGCAAAACAAACAGTGGCCAAGGCATGGAAATCTCCTACATTGGTACTAGCAGAAACAATTCACAGAATGAATAATACAATGTCCCATGCTAAGATGGTAGCCATCGATCAAAATCAAATTCCAAAATTTGAAAAACTTTGGCATCCTTGGATAAAACAACAGTTCCTGTCAAATTTCAATGACTCTGTCCTGTTGCCATGGTAACAGATTAAATGACTTACAGAGACACCCATTCTAAGGCTTCAAAGAGAACTAAAAAGAATAATAAACTAACGAGCGGGACAACCTTGTGGACCATACCTCTACCTTTCAACCCTTTTTCTTCTTTCGCTTTCCTTTTCTCCACCTTACGACTAAAGCTCATTATCAGAATTTATTTGACCTATATACACTCTACTTGTAAACAATATGTATAGTAGGTATAAATCATTTAAATACCTACAAAAGTAACTAAGGAAATGATATATATCTTTAATTTAGGTTTACGTGAAACCAATGTTTAATATTTGAAATTTCATGATATTTACCTATATAAACCCTACTGTAAAACAATGAGCTTACTTTATAGATCCTTGTAAACTTACTTTATGTATCTTTATGTATCTTTATAACATTGTATACTCAATAAACTTCTTTTGACAAGGAAAAATGCTGGGCTCAGAATGATAGTCTGTTATATTTGTTAACATTCAATTTGCAGCAGTCATGAGATGAAAATTGTGTGTGATTGATGAATCAAAAACTCAAACTATGTCCCTTTTTTATACACAGGAAGACCTCAGCCAGGACGAGGCTCTGGAATGTGGCACACAGGAGGAGGCTGTGGAATGTGGCAACAAGGAGTAGGCGGGGGTTAGTGGCAGCCAGGAGGAGGCAGGGCTAAGTGGCAGCCAGGAGAAGCCTAGGACCAGTTGGAGCATGACCGAATCGCAGGTCCCTCCCCTTCGCCTTCCATACAAAAGACCCAGGAAGGGGAGTCACATTCAGGATTCAGTGCTCAGGCTCATTCAGGAGGCTTCTGTGTCCCTCAGAGCCTTACCCACTCCTGAAGAGGCCTTTGCCTGCATTGCTGCCACCAAAATGAAGCGCATGCAGGAGGGCCAATGCCTCATGTGGGTGTGAGTGGCGAAATCACACCCAAGACCGACGTGATTGAGTTGGACCATCCTCCTCCTCCTCCTTCTCCTGCCACAACTCCACCACCAGAGCCACAGCGTGGAAGGAAGCATGGAAGGAAGACCAGAGAGTGATGACCTGGGTTCAGTCTGGTCTGACAGGGGACAGCCTGTCAGACCAGACTGAATGACCTGGGTTCAGTCTGGTCTGACAGGCTGTCCCCAGTCTGACAGCCTGGGGACACAGATGTCATCTGCTGCTTTCCGGATCTCTGTGACTTCTGGACCAGACTGCACTTCCTTACATATGGACTCCTCAGGCCACCAATTTTGCAGTAAAATAATTGATGTCTGCCCTGGGGGCCAAAGGCTTCGCCAATTTCTGCTATTTCTCCAGCGTTGCCTCCCTCTTTGTTTGGTTGTGAGCCCTTAATAAAGGAATTTTTGATCTCAATGGGAACAGGATCTAGCATTGGACCGGGATGTTATAGACTGGGATAGGGGATGGTTGAACATATGTAAATGTTCAAAATCCCTCACTGTAAAAGAGACAGCCATTAAACTCATAACAAGGTGGTACTATACCCCATCACGTATACACAGTATTTATCCGCAATCCTCACCCAGTTGCTTTAGAGGTTGCACCCACTTAGGCTCTTACATACACACTTTTTGGGAATGTGAGAAGTTACAACCTACCTGGATACTAAAATTGATTGACAAATTAGTAGGTAATCCAATTAATCTCACATTCCATCATTGTATCCTATTTCAAGATATTCCAGATATCACCAAACCCTTGATGAGGTTAATTCACTCAACATGTGTTGCTACGCTTTGGGGTATAGCCCTTCACTGGAAATCCTCTTCGATCCCTTTGGCACAAATCATTTCTCGTATAGATTCTATGAGGATAACCGAGAAAATATTTCACACCTTACACGACTCCATACCTATATTTGATGCTAAATGGAACCCTTGGTTCCTTCTCAGGCTTCAAGACTGACCATGTTACATAAAGTTTGACTAAGCTACAATTTTATTTCTGTTCTTCATTCTCTTTCTTTTATGATTTGTTCCTGGTCTCCTCCCCTTTGGTTTTATTTTGATGTTTTTGCTGAATTAGGATATCCTCCCAGTACTGAATGTAATTCAATTTGCCATAACAGTGATATATTGTTCATAGGCTCAACTGTGAATGTACATTCTTTTTTTGACCTCCCACGGTTATTATACTTCCCTGAAGGATATTGTTTCTAATGCTACTTTTTATGTACGTGTTTTTTTTCTTTACTATTTCCAATAAAAACTTTTTGAAAACAAAAAAATAAAGGAATTTTTGGTTCAGTTATACTCGCCTATGTGTGTTTTCCTTAAAAAAAACAGTTTGTTTGTGAGGAGGCAGGTACATTTCAAAATACAATGTGAAATTAACAAGAGACACCAACACCAAACAATCTCATTGAGATTAAATAATACAAGATAATAATGGTGTTGTGGTAACTTGACACACAAAACACACACAAAAATATTCTGGAATAAAAAGCAAAAAAAAGTAAAAAAAAAAAAAAATTAAAAACAAACCAAAAAAAAATTGGTCAGATGTGACAAATCAAAATATATTGAGGGAATCCCGATAAATAATAAAGAAAGAAGTTTGTGAGAAGTCTGTGTGAATATAAGCAGCAAAACTACTTCATTCTTCTCACATTATAAAGAAGAAGAGAGTGCGCTGTATTAAACCATTTTTTTACATTGCAGCGTGACGAAAGTGCTGTATCCATTGCGAACGCTAATTTTACCAGACCGAGCTGTTCCGTCTCGGAATTACTTCTGAGCATGCGTGGCACTTTGTGTGTCGGAAATGGCCACACATGGTCGGAATTGACGCGATCGGATTTTGTTGTCGGAAAATTTTATAGCCTGCTTTAAAACTTTGTGTGTCGGAAAATCAGATAGAAAATGTCCGATGGAGCCCACACACGGTTGGAATGTCCAACAACACGCTCCGACTGGACATTTTCCATCGGAAAATCCGACCGTGTGTACAGGGCATAAGAATGCTAAATGTGTTTTATCGTGAACAGATGTAATCTGTTCACGTCCTCGTAATGCATCTCAATTTGATATTCCAATCGCACACATTCCCGGTAAAATGGCACGAACATTAATGGGTGCTGTAGCGATCACCAGTTGGGTTCTGGAAGTATCAGACAAACGAACATCATCACCAGCAAAAAGAGGTTGTTCAAAAAAGGTTTTTAATGGAAAAGAGTTACATCACTTGCCTGACGAAGGGGTCCTGCACGGCCCCGAAACGTTGCACCTCTTTTGTGATGTAACTCTTTTCCATTAAAAACCTTTTTTGGACAACCTCTTTTTGCTGATCCATGGTGTGTTGGCGATGATGTTCGCTCGTAATACATCTGTCACTTCCCTTATCATTGTGTATTCAACATCTGCCCACACTCCTCCCCTTGCTCCTCCCCCTCACCATTCATAAGCCAGCTTGAGGAGTATGGGAGTAGGTCTGACGAAGGAGCCGCACATGCTCCGAAACGCGTTACCGCCCCCTTCTCTACACTGACACCATCAGCCTTGTGTGTCCCGCAGTGAATACAGGCTTCCCTGCTGCCTCTTCTTTCCAACACGCATGAGAACGCTTTACAGCTGCTGGACGGCTCTACACTGCTCTCTACCACCATGCTGAGGATGGACACATGCCACAGATGAGGACTCCTGATTTTATCATGTCTTTTAACACTCAACAATCTTGTAAGTGCTTTTAACCCTTTGTGCACTTTATTAAATTTTGCATACTGCACTTAGAGGCGCCTTTCTTTTCCTTTTTTGAAAAAGTCACTTGTGTAGTGACGCAACTAGTCGGGAGGAGCTTGGTGATGTCACTCCCGGTTACGGCTGTGACCGGAAAGCTTTTCATTTGTTTGACACTTTTTTTGCTGTCTGGCCTGCTGTTGCCATTTTTATTGTAAAGGAGTTTTTAGATTTTTTAAATAAATTACTTTTGAACCTTTAAACCTACTACACTATGGAGAGCCTTCTTTTTTTATCTTCTTTTTTCTAGGAAAGGAGCATGGAGACCGGAGAAAAAGTTACAGCGATCCCTTGGACCTTGTGAGGAAAGCTTCAACAGCAGGCTGGTTGTTTATTGTTGCCCCACCTATAGGATTGGGAGAAAACTTTCTTCTAGGAAAGGACTGTGGAGCCAGAACAAAAGCTGCAGTGATTCCTTGAAAGCTTTGAGGAAAGCTTCAACAACAGGCTGGTCGTTCACTGTTGCCCCATTAGACCCATTGGGGTCTATCTATAAGGTGAGAGGCTAGCACTACTGGGGGAGGATTGCAGAAAGACATGTTTACCATCTTACATCTTTAATTTGGACTCTTTCACCTGTCCTTACCCCCCTTATCTACTCTGATTTATATTTTTCACTTTGGAACTGATCATCTCTCTGAGTCACCTGATTTTTTTGGATACTGATTACTCCTGGGAAACAATTTACTTTTAGTTTAGTTTTATGTGATACACTTTACTGGATTTCATTGCATTATTGCTCAGATATATATTATGGGATGCACCTTTTAGGACTTTGAACGCTTTTAAATGAGTTTATATTTGCTATGAGCATCTGAGAAATTCCTTTATTTTTTATTTTTTGCTTATATAATATTGAGAATTGTGCATAACATACAGTAATAATTGGATTTGGTACTTGTTTAGACTCTTATATATGGACCTTTAGTAGTGGAACTTTAATCAGAAAATTAAGTCCTGATAGATCACTTCAGGCTGGCCCCTTTTGCATGTATAGCTATGTAAAACATTTAACCCTTTCGCCGCCAGGTCCGTACGTCGTACGGATCTAATGGCGGGAGGTATTGAACACACTCCCGTGGCTGCAGCCACCAGAATTGTGTGTGAAACTGACAAGCAGACTCCTGCCTGTCAGGTGAGAGCATTCGGGCAGCACCTCTACCGCCCGATCACTCTCACACCCCCCTGCTACCGGTGCCCCCCCAATGCTCGCGCGCTCCCACCATGCTTACTGGGCTCCACTTGCCCATTGGCGGGCCCGGAACAGTCATGGCAGGTAGAGGGGAAAGAGAAGAGCAGATACACGTTCGCTCACCGCCCCTTCTTGCAGTGACCCGGAAAGTGACGTCTGACTGCACTTCCAGGTCACGTTCTCGGTGTCCCCGGCTTGATTTGCCGGGGTAGGGTGTTTTGCAATGTGATCTGCATTGCAAAGCATTCAGTGGAGTACAGGGGAGACATTGGGGGTCTTTTAGACCCTGCATATCTCATTAAAGAGAACCTGTCACCAAAAAATCATCACATAGGGGACTGTTTGTCCCCATGTGATGAAAAAAAAAAGTTACACCCAAGCACATAAAATCCCACCCCCACATATACACAAGCACGAATGTAAACGCATGTGTCGGGGCACCTACACGTGAAAGCTTTGATTGTGATACACATGTTACATATTGCCACGTACGCTGGAGTGAGAGCAATAATTCTAGCACCAGACCTCCATAACACTAAACTGATACCTATAGGGGGCCTTTGAAGCGTCGCCTATAGAAAATATAGGGCACTGAAGTTTGAAGCCATTTCTCGGGCGCAAACAAAATTCAAGGTTTGGCATGTTTGGCAATCTCATCTTTTATATTTTACTAAAAATTTGGGTTATTTATGGCGTTTGTTTGCCCTAAAATTCACATTAGTGTGTTTTTTACTGAAATATTGCATTTCCTGGACCCTTGCAGTAATATCATGTGACATAAAAAATTGGAACTACTGCTATTTTATTCTGTAGGGTGTCTGCTTTCAGAAAATATATAATGTTTGAGGTTTTGTGTATTCTTCAGGCCTAAAATAATTTTTTAAACATGTGCAAAAAAAAGGCTCTAGCAGTGAAAGGGTTAAAAAATGTTATTTAAAATCCGGTAATGCACTGTCTCACTCTGGTCTGCATATGCTCACCTGCTCTCTATTCTCAGCACTGTGCCTAAAATCAGAGCCACTAGAGGCTGACCAGCTGACAGCTTTTAGGGTGTATTCACACCTGGGCATTTTGAATTGCGTGCGGAATCGGCGCGATTCTGCCCACGATTCTGAATCGCGGCAAATAGCAGTACGCATTTGCAATGCCATTATTTCTCAATAACATCCTAAGTGCAGTGCAATTTTGCCGTGATTGTCACATGACAAATTACGGCTAAATCATGCAAACAAAATCGCAGGCCATGTGTCAACCAAAAGAAGTTTAGGAGCTTTGGGTGACACGCGCCCCGCGATTTTGTTTGTGTGATTTTGCTGTGATTTGCAGCAAAATTACACCAAGTTTGGGGTGCCATGAGAAATAAATGACATCGCAAATGCGTCCGCCTTGCCGTGATTCTGAATCGCAGGCAGAATTGCAGCAATTCCACCCGCAATTCAAATCACCCAGGTGTAAATGGAGCCTAAGGCTTCATAAACATGGAACGTTTTTACAACCTCTCCTGAACGATTTAACTTGACAGATAGTAACCCACGTTTAAAACGTCAGTTTTGCCATGTTTAGCCGTGTTTGCGCTTATAAGTGTTTAAAAAAAATATTGCCAAAAATGAAAAACACCTGTACGAAATGAAACGTGGCTAAATGCGAGTTGCCGCGTTTAGAAGCATTTGGTGCTTGAAATGCCTGTAAACTCAGCTTCTGAATGCATTTTTTTTGCGTTCCAAAAAATGCCTCTAAACTCAACTGTCTAGAAACGACTGTAAACGACCCTGTGTAAAAGGACAGATAAGATAATATAGAGGAGAGTTTAGAGGCAGTTGAAAAAATCTCCTAACTGCTCCTAAACGTCTGTTTACCAGCAGCAGTGTACATGAGGTGTACTGCTGCTGAAGGGGGAAGAAAGCAGTATGAACTAGAAAAGCTACAATTTTTGGGGAAATTGTGTGAAGTGTTCTTGCCTCTACAACTGGAGTGGGCAGAGTAACTGGGTGGAGTGGCTTGAGTAACTGTTGTGTGGTTGGAGTGGCTAGAGTAACTGTGAAAAGTGTTAAAAAGCTTAATATTTTAAAAAGTATAAATAGTAGTAAAAAAGTCCCACCATTAGCTGATAGAGCTGAACATTTTTTTCAAAAATGATTTTTTTTTCCTTTCAAATTTTTTTTTTCAAAAATATTTTTTTTTTCAAAAATGATTTTTTTCAAAAATGATTATTTTTTCAAAAATTATTTTTTTTTTCAAAAATTATTTTTTTTTCAAAAATGATTTTTTTTTTCAAAAATATATATTTTTTTAATTATTTATTTTTTATGGGGTGGTCATAATGTTTTGGCTGATCATGGGGTTGTTAGCTTTTGTCACCTCCCACTCTAGTTTTGAACATTTCGCCATTCATTCCTATGGGACCAATTTCGCCACAAAAACGACAATATTTTGTAAACCATTCGGCGAAACGTTCTACAAAGTGATAGCACACGACGATATTTCGTGAACCATTTGGAA
Source organism: Aquarana catesbeiana (assembly GCF_042186555.1). Taxonomy (NCBI): domain Eukaryota; kingdom Metazoa; phylum Chordata; class Amphibia; order Anura; family Ranidae; genus Aquarana; species Aquarana catesbeiana. The sequence continues at coordinate 139,696,669 of NC_133330.1, read as the reverse complement.
AAATGTTCCACAAAATAATACCACAGCAATCAGGAACAATCTGCACGTTTTGGTATATTACTTGTCTATGTAGTGTAAAAGCTGTGGGAGGAGTTAGGGTGGTAAATTAGGCTATAATAATGATAACTAGAAAAGCTACAATTTCTGGGGAAATTGTGAAAAGTGTTCTTGCCTCTACAACTGGAGTGGGCGGAGTAACTGGGTGGAGTGGCTTGAGTAACTGTGAAAAGTGTTAAAAAGCTTAATATTTTAAAAAGTATAAATAGTAGTAAAACAGTTGAAGTCCCATCATTAGCTGAAAGAGCTGAACATTTTTTCAAAAGATTTTTTTTTCAAAAATGTTTTTTTTTAATGATTTTTTTTCAAAAATGATTTTTTTTTTTCAAAAATATTTTTTTTTTTCAAAAATGATTTTTTTTTCAAAAATGTTTTTTTTTCAAAAATTATTATTTTTTTTCAAAAATGATTTTTTTTTTTCAAAAATGATTTTTTTTTTTCAAAAATGTTTTTTTTTTTCAAAAATGTGTTTTTTTTTTCAAAAATGATTTTTAAAAAAAAAATTTTTTTTTTTTTTCATGGGGTGGTCATAATGTTTTGGCTGATCATGGGGGGTCATAATGTCAGATTTAGTCACCTCCCACTCTAGTTTTGAACATTTCGCCATTCATTCCTAAATGACATTGAGGCCGGATTCACACTGGTATATTTCAGCTTTTCACAAAGTTTCACAAGGTAATAGCACACCAATTAAATGACATTGAACATTTCGCCATTCATTCCTATGGGACCAATTTTCCGCAAAAACTACGATATTTCGTGAAAATTTTGGCGAAACGTTCCACAAAGTAATAGCACACCAATCGGGAACAATCAGCACGTTTCGGTATATTACTGTCTATGTAGTTAAAAGCTGTAGGAGGAGTTAGAGTGGTATGATCATGGGGTTGTCAGCTTTTGTCACCTCCCACTCTAGTTTTGAACATTTCGCCATTCATTCCTATGGGACCAATTTCGCCGCAAAAATTACGATATTTCGTGAACCATTCGGTGAAACATTCCACAAAGTAATAGCACACCATTCGGGAACAATCCGCACATTTCGGTATATTACTTGTCTATGTAGTGTAAAAACTGTGGGAGGAGTTAGGGTGGTAAATTTGGCTATAATAATAATAGTAACTAGAAAAGCTACAATTTCTGGGGAAATTGTGAAAAGTGTTCTTGCCTCAACAACTGGAGTGGGCAGAATAACTGGGTGAAGTGGCTTGAGTAATTGTGTGGTTGGAGTGGCAGGAGTAACTGTAAAAAGTGTTAAAAAGCTTAATATTTTAAAAAGTATAAATAGTAGTAAAAAAGTTGAAGTCCCATCATTAGCTGAAAGAGCTGAACATTTTTTTTCAAAAATGATTTTTTTTTTCAAAAGATTTTTTTCTTCAAAAATGATTTTTTTTTTAAAAATTTTTTTTTTCAAAAATGATTGTTAATTTTTTTTTTTTCATGGGGTGATCATAATGTTTTGGCTGATCATGTTGTGGTCATAATGTTTTGGCTGATCGTGGGGTGGACATAATGTTTTAGCTGATCATGGGGGGGTCATAATGTTTTGGCTGATTATGGCGTGGTCATAATGATTTGGCTGATTATGGGGGGGTCATAATGGTTTGGCTGATCATGGGGGGGGTCATAATGTTTTGGCTGATTATGGCGTGGTCATAATAATTTGGCTGATTATGGCGTGGTCATAATGTTTTGGCTGATCATGGGGGGGTCATAATGGTTTGGCTGATCGTGGGGTGGACATAATGTTTTGGCTGATCATGGGGCGGTCATAATGATTTGGCTGATTATGGCGTGGTCATAATGTTTTGGCTGATCATGGGGGGTCATAATGTTTTGGCTGATAATGGGGTGGTCATAATGTTTTGGCTGATCATGTTGTGGTCATAATGGTTTGGCTGATTGTGGGGTGGACATAATGTTTTGGCTGATTATGGCGTGGTCATAATGATTTGGCTGATTATGGCGTGGTCATAATGTTTTGGCTGATCATGGGGGGGTCATAATGATTTGGCTGATCATGGGGGGGTCATAATGTTTTGGCTGATCATGGAGGGGTCATAATGTTTTGGCTGATCATGGGGGGTCATAATGTTTTGGCTGATAATGGCGTGGTCATAATGTTTTGGCTGATCATGGGGGGGTCATAATAGTTTGGTTGATCATGGGGGGGTCATAATGTTTTGGCTGATCATGTTGTGGTCATAATGTTTTGACTGATCATGGGGCGGTCATAATGATTTGGCTGATTATGGCGTGGTCATAATATTTTGGCTGATCATGGGGGGGTCATAATGTTTTGGTTGATCATGGGCGGGTCATAATGTTTTGGCTGATCATGTTGTGGTCATAATGTTTTGGCTGATCATGGGGCGGTCATAATGATTTGGCTGATTATGGCGTGGTCATAATATTTTGGCTGATCATGGGGGGGTCATAATGTTTTGGTTGATCATGGGGGGGTCATAATGTTTTGGCTGATCGTGGGGTGGACATAATGTTTTGGCTGATCATGGGGCGGTCATAATGATTTGGCTGATTATGGCGTGGTCATAATGTTTTGGCTGATCATGGGGGGTCATAATGTTTTGGCTGATAATGGCGTGGTCATAATGTTTTGGCTGATCATGTTGTGGTCATAATGGTTTGGCTGATCGTGGGGTGGACATAATGTTTTGGCTGATCATGGGGCGGTCATAATGATTTTGCTGATCATGGGGGGGTCATAATGTTTTGGCTGATAATGGGGTGGTCATAATGTTTTGGCTGATCATGGGGGGGTCAGCTTTTGTCATACCTTCATCTAGCAGATGAAGGTATGACCACATGCAGTTGGGGGGTCTCATCATCTTGTGTTTACAACCACTGTTTCCTAGCAACGCTCATGTCCTGTTTATGCTTCACAAATACTGCTCAATACACAATACACGGGACCATGATAGATGTAGTAACTGTGCAGTAATTCAAATGGCCATATTTTAAAAACTATAAATCCTACAGCAAAGATCTTTATATTGTGAGAATCACGAGACCCAGACCTAGATTTTGATGTATAGTATGTCTCTGAAATATTAAAATTGAAGGCACGTTCGCAGTTTAGAAATTGCCCTTCAAATTTGAAGGGGCTAGAGTGGAGTTTCAATGCATGTCAATGGACGGCTTGAGTTGCAAACAAATGGTCATATTGTGAAAACTATCAGGACTATGGCTTAGCCGTGGACATGTTTAGTGGCAGCAGGGATAGCTGAACGTTTTGATATAAGATTTGTGTAGGTGGGCTTGAAAATGAGGGAGTGGTGGCAGTTTAGAAATCATGTTCTGATTTTTCAGCTTTTGTCACCTCCCACTCTAGTTTCCCCATTCATTCCTATGGGACCAATTTCGCCGCAAAAATGACAATATTTTGTGAACCATTTGGCAAAATGTTCCACAAAGTAATAGCACACCATTCGGGAACAATCCGCACGTTTCGGTATATTACTTGTCTATGTAGTGTAAAAACTGTGGGAGGAGTTAGGGTGGTAAATTTGGCTATAATAATAATAAGAACTAGAAAAGCTACAATTTCTGGGGAAATTGTGAAAAGTGTTCTTGCCTCTACAACTGGAGTGGGCGGAGTAACTGTGAAAAGTGTTAAAAAGCTTAATATTTTAAAAAGTATAAATAGTAGTAAAAAAGTTCCATCATTCGCTGAAAGAGCTGAACATTTTTTTCAAAAGTAATTTTTTTTTTCAAAAATGAATTTTTTTTATTCAAAAATGATTTTTTTTTCTTCAAAAATGAATTTTTTTTTCTTCAAAAATGAATTTTTTTTTTCAAAAGTAATTTTTTTTTGCAAAGGTAATTTTTTTTTTCAAAAATGAATTTTTTTATTTCAAAAATAATTTTTTTTTTCAAAAATATTTTTTTTTTCAAATATATTTTTTTTTTTCAAAAATAATTTTTTTTTTAAAAGTAATTTTTTTTTCAAAAATATTTTTTTTTTTCAAATATATATTTTTTTTCAAAAATAATTTTTTTTTTTCAAAAATATTTTTTTTTTAAAAATGATTTTTTTTTTTTTTCAAAAATTATTTTTTTATTTTTTTCAAAAATTATTTTTTTTTTTCAAAAATATTTTTTTTTTTACATGGGGCGGTCATAATGTTTTGGCTGATCATGGGGTGGTCATAATGTTTTGGCTGATCATGGGGTTGTCAGCTTTTGTCACCTCCCACTCTAGTTTTGAACATTTCGCCATTCATTCCTATGGGACCAATTTCGCCGCAAAAACGTCATTTCGTGGACCATTCGGCGAAACATTCCACAAAGTAATAACACACCAATCGGGAACAATCCGCTCGTTTCGGTATATTACTTGTCTCTGTAGTGTAAAAACTGTGAGAGGAGTCTACAAGCATTATCAAGTCTAGCAGATGAAGTCACATGCATTTGGGGTGTCTCAGCATCTTGTGTTTACAACCACTGTTTCCTAGCAACGCTCATGCCCTGTTTATGCTTCCCAAATACTACTTCATCAAAACTGCCCCATCAGAATTACCCCATCAAAACTGCCCCATCAAATTCCTCTATTATAAATCAGTACATGGTGTGTCTGTCCCCTCCCCCGGGCTCTGTAATCAGAGCTGAGATGCTCCAGCCACCTCCCCCCTGTGTATAACAGAAGCTTTGGTAACCATGGCAACAAAACAAACACAGTACACGCTGATTAATGGCTAAAATTTCCTGAAATGACCTCTAAACAAATGGCTGTATTTTAAAAACTATACATCCTACAGCGAAGATCTTTATATTGTGAGAATCACAAGACCCAGACCTAGATTTTGATACATAGTATGTCTCTGAAATATTAAAAATGAAGGCATGGTCGCAGTTTAGAAATTGCCCTTCAAATTTGAAGGGGCTAGAGTGTAGTTTCAATGAATGTCAATGGACGGCGTGAGTTGCAAACAAATGGTCATATTGTGAAAACTATCAGGACTATGGCTTAGCCGTGGACATGTTTAGTGGCAGCAGGGATAGCTGAACGTTTTGATATAAGATTTGTGTAGGTGGGCTTGAAAATGAGGGAGTGGCGGCAGTTTAGAAATCATGTTCTGATTTTCCAGCTTTTGCCATCTCCCACTCTAGTTTCCCCATTCATTCCTATGGGACCAATTTCGCCGCAAAAACTACGATATTTCGTGAACCATTCGGCGAAACGTTCCACAAAGTAATAGCACACCATTCGGGAACAATCCGCACGTTTCGGTATATTACTTGTCTATGTAGTGTAAAAACTGTGGGAGGAGTTAGGGTGGTAAATTTGGCTATAATAATAAGAATAATATATATGTGAGATAACAGTAAGTGGTCTTGCTATGCAAGAACACTTAACTAGAAAAGGTACAATTTCTGGGGAAATTGTGAAAGTGTTCTTGCCTCTACAACTGGAGTGGGCGGAGTAACTGGGTGGGGTGGAGTGGCTTGAGTAACTGTGAAAAGTGTTAAAAAGCTTAATATTTTAAAAAGTATAAATAGTAGTAAAAAAGTTCCATCATTCGCTGAAAGAGCTGAACATTTTTTTCAAAAGTAATTTTTTTTTTCAAAAATGAATTTTTTTTAATCAAAAATGATTTTTTTTTCTTCAAAAATGATTTTTTTTTTCAAAAGTAATTTTTTTTTCAAAGGTAATTTTTTTTTTCAAAAATGAATTTTTTTATTTCAAATATAATTTTTTTTTCGAAATTATTATTTTTTTTAAAGTAATTTTTTTTTCAAAAATAATTTTTTTTTTCAAAAATATTTTTTTTTTCAAATATATTTTTTTTTCAAAAATAATTTTTTTTTTAAAAGAAATTTTTTTTTCAAAAATATTTTTTTTTTTCAAAAATAATTTTTTTTTTTTCAAAAATATTTTTTTTTTCAAAAATATATTTTTTTTTTTTCAAAAATGATTTTTTTTTTTCAAAAATTATTTTTTTACTTTTTTCAAAAATTTTTTTTTTTTTTCAAAAATATTTTTTTTTTTACATGGGGCGGTCATAATGTTTTGGCTGATCATGGGGTGGTCATAATGTTTTGGCTGATCATGGGGTTGTCAGCTTTTGTCACTTCCCACTCTAGTTTTGAACATTTCGCCATTCATTCCTATGGGACCAATTTCGCCGCAAAAACGTCATTTCGTGGACCATTCGGCAAAACATTCCACAAAGTAATAACACACCAATCGGGAACAATCCGCTCGTTTCGGTATATTATTTGTCTCTGTAGTGTGAAAACTGTGGGAGGAGTCTACAAGCATTATCAAGTCTAGCAGATGAAGTCACATGCATTTGGAGTGTCTCAGCATCTTGTGTTTACAACCACTGTTTCCTAGCAACGCTCATGCCCTGTTTATGCTTCCCAAATACTGCTTCATCAAAACTGCCCCATCAGAATTACCCCATCAAAACTGCCCCATCATATTCCTCTATTATAAATCAGTACATGGTGTGTCTGTCCCCTCCCCCGGGCTCTGTAATCAGCTGAGATGCTCCAGCCACCTTCCCCCCTGTGTATAACAGAAGCTTTGGTAACCATGGCAACAAAACAAACACTAACAGTACACTCTGATTAATGGCTAAAATTTCCTGAAATGACCTCTAAACAAATGGCCGTATTTTAAAAACTATACATCCTACAGCGAAGATCTTTATATTGTGAGAATCACAAGACCCAGACCTAGATTTTGATGTATAGTATGTCTCTGAAATATTAAAAATGAAGGCACAGTCGCAGTTTAGAAATTGCCCTTCAAATTTGGAGGGGGCTAGAGTGTAGTTTCAATGAATGTCAATGGACGGCGTGAGTTGCAAACAAATGGTCATATTGTGAAAACTATCAGGACTATGGCTTAGCCGTGGACATGTTTAGTGGCAGCAGGGATAGCTGAACGTTTTGATATAAGATTTGTGTAGGTGGGCTTGAAAATGAGGGAGTGGCGGCAGTTTAGAAATCATGTTCTGATTTTCCAGCTTTTGTCATCTCCCACTCTAGTTTCCCCATTCATTCCTATGGGACCAATTTCGCCGCAAAAACAACGATATTTCGTGAACCATTCGGCGAAACGTTCCACAAAGTAATAGCACACCATTCGGGAACAATCCGCACGTTTCGGTATATTACTTGTCTATGTAGTGTAAAAACTGTGGGAGGAGTTAGGGTGGTAAATTTGGCTATAATAATAAGAATAATATATATGTGAGATAACAGTAAGTGGTCTTGCTATGCAAGAACACTTAACTAGAAAAGCTACAATTTCTGGGGAAATTGTGAAAAGTGTTCTTGCCTCTACAACTGGAGTGGGCCGAGTAACTGGGTGGAGTGGCTTGAGTAATTGTGTAGTTGGAGTGGCAGGAGTAACTGTAAAAAGTGTTAAAAAGCTTAATATTTTAAAAAGTATAAATAGTAGTAAAAAATTTGAAGTCCCATCATTAGCTGAAAGAGCTGAACATTTTTTTTCAAAAATGATTTTTTTTTTCAAAAGATTATTTTTTTCAAAAATATATGGATTTTTTTTTTCAAAAGATTTTTTTCTTCAAAAATGATTTTTTTTTAAAAATGTTTTTTTTTCAAAAATGATTGTTAAATTTTTTTTTTTTCATGGGGTGATCATAATGTTTTGGCTGATCATGTTGTGGTCATAATGTTTTGGCTGATCGTGGGGTGGACATAATGTTTTAGCTGATCATGGGGGGGTCATAATGTTTTGGCTGATTATGGCGTGGTCATAATGATTTGGCTGATTATGGGGGGTCATAATGGTTTGGCTGATCATGGGGGGTCTTAATGTTTTGGCTGATTATGGCGTGGTCATAATGATTTGGCTGATTATGGCGTGGTCATAATGTTTTGGCTGATCATGGGGGGGTCATAATGGTTTGGCTGATCGTGGGGTGGACATAATGTTTTGGCTGATCATGGGGCGGTCATAATGATTTGGCTGATTATAGCGTGGTCATAATGTTTTGGCTGATCATGGGGGGTCATAATGTTTTGGCTGATCATGTTGTGGTCATAATGGTTTGGCTGATTGTGGGGTGGACATAATGTTTTGGGTGATCATGGGGGGGTCATAATGTTTTGGCTGATTATGGCGTGGCCATAATGATTTGGCTGATTATGGCGTGGTCATAATGTTTTGGCTGATCATGGGGGGGTCATAATGATTTGGCTGATTATGGCGTGGTCATAATATTTTGGCTGATCATGGGGGGGGTCATAATGATTTAGCTGATTATGGCGTGGTCATAAAGTTTTGGCTGATCATGGGGGGGTCATAATGTTTTGGCTGATCATGGGGGGTCATAATGTTTTGGCTGATAATGGCGTGGTCATAATGTTTTGGCTGATCATGGGGGGGTCATAATGGTTTGGTTGATCATGGGGGGGTCATAATGTTTTGGCTGATCATGTTGTGGTCATAATGTTTTGGCTGATCATGGGGCGGTCATAATGATTTGGCTGATTATGGCGTGGTCATAATATTTTGGCTGATCATGGGGGGGTCAGAATGTTTTGGTTGATCATGGGGGGGTCATAATGTTTTGGCTGATCATGTTGTGGTCATAATGTTTTGGCTGATCATGGGGCGGTCATAATGATTTGGCTGATTATGGCGTGGTCATAATATTTTGGCTGATCATGGGGGGCCATAATGTTTTGGTTGATCATGGGGGGGTCATAATGTTTTGGCTGATCGTGGGGTGGACATAATGTTTTGGCTGATCATGGGGCGGTCATAATGATTTGGCTGATTATGGCGTGGTCATAATGTTTTGGCGGATCATGGGGGGTCATAATGGTTTGGCTGATCGTAGGGTGGACATAATGTTTTGGCTGATCATGGGGCGGTCATAATGATTTTGCTGATCATGGGGGGTCATAATGTATTGGCTGATAATGGGGTGGTCATAATGTTTTGGCTGATCATGGGGGGGTCAGCTTTTGTCATACCTTCATCTAGCAGATGAAGGTATGACCACATGCAGTTGGAGGGTCTCAGCATCTTGTGTTTACAACCACTGTTTGCTAGCAACGCTCATGTCCTGTTTATGCTTCACAAATACTGCTCAATACACAATACACAGGACCATGATAGATGTAGTAACTGTGCAGTAATTCAAATGGCTGTATTTTAAAAACTATAAATCCTACAGCGAAGATCTTTATATTGTGAGAATCATGAGCCCCAGACCTAGATTTTGATGTATAGTATGTCTCTGAAATATTAAAATTGAAGGCACGTTCGCAGTTTAGAAATTGCCCTTCAAATTTGAAGGGGCTAGAGTGGAGTTTCAATGAATGTCAATGGACGGCTTGACTAATAATAATATAATATGTGAGATAACAATAAGTGGTCTTGCTATGCAAGAACACTTAATAATAATAACTAGAAAAGCTACAATTTCTGGGGAAATTGTGAAAGTGTTCTTGCCTCTACAACTGGAGTGGGCGGAGTAACTGGGTGGGGTGGAGTGGCTTGAGTAACTGTGAAAAGTGTTAAAAAGCTTAATATTTTAAAAAGTATAAATAGCAGTAAAAAAGTTCCATCATTAGCTGAAAGAGCTGAACATTTTTTTCAAAAGTAATTTTTTTTTTTTCAAAAATGAATTTTTTTTTTTCAAAAATGAATTTTTTTTATTCAAAAATGATTTTTTTTCTTCAAAAATGATTTTTTTTTTTCAAAAATGATTTTTTTTTAAAAGTAATTTTTTTTCTCAAAAATAATTTTTTTTTTCGAAATTATTTTTTTTTTTAAGTAATCCTTTTTTCAAAAATATTTTTTTTTTTTTTCAAAAATAATTTTTTTTTCGAAATTATTTTTTTTTTTACAGTAATTTTTTTTTTCAAAAATAATTTTTTTTTTTTTTTAAATAATTTTTTTTTTCAAAAATAATTTTTTTTTTTCAAAAATATTTTTTTTTTCAAAAATAATTTTTTTTTCAAAAATATTTTTTTTTTTCAAAAATAATTTTTTTTTTTTCAAAAATAATTTTTTTTTTTTCAAAAAATTTTTTTTTTGTTTCAAAAATATATATATTTTTTTTTCAAAAATATTTTTTTTTTTTCATGGGGCGGTCATAATGTTTCAGCTGATCATGGGGTTGTCAGCTTTTGTCACCTTCCGCTCTAGTTTTGAACATTTCACCATTCATTCCTATGGGACCAATTTCACCGCAAAAACGATGATATTTCGTGAACCATTCGGCGAAACGTTCCACAAAGTAATAGCACACCAATTAAATGACATTGAGGCCGGATTCACACTGGTATTTTTCAGATTTTCACAAAGTTCCACAAGGTAATAGGACACCAATTAAATGACATTGAACATTTCGCAATTCATTCCTATGGGACCAATATTGCCGCAAAAAACTACGATATTTCGTGGACCATTCGGTGAAATATTCCACAAAGTAATAACACACCAATCGGGAACAATCCGCTCGTTTCGGTATATTACTTGTCTCTGTAGTGTAAAAACTGTGGGAGGAGTCTACAAGCATTATCAAGTCTAGCAGATGAAGTCACATGCATTTGGGGTGTCTCAGCATCTTGTGTTTACAACCACTGTTTCCTAGCAACGCTCATGCCCTGTTTATGCTTCCTAAATACTACTTCATCAAAACTGCCCCATCAGAATTACCCCATCAAAACTGCCCCATCATATTCCTCTATTATAAATCAGTACATGGTGTGTCTGTCCCCTCCCCTGGGCTCTGTAATCAGAGCTGAGATGCTCCAGCCACCTCCCCCCTGTGTATAACAGAAGCTTTGGTAACCATGGCAACAAAACAAACACAGTACACGCTGATTAATGGCTAAAATTTCCTGAAATGACCTCTAAACAAATGGCCGTATTTTAAAAACTATACATCCTACAGCGAAGATCTTTATATTGTGAGAATCACAAGACCCAGACCTAGATTTTGAAACATAGTATGTCTCTGAAATATTAAAAATGAAGGCACGGTCGCAGTTTAGAAATTGCCCTTCAAATTTGAAGGGGCTAGAGTGTAGTTTCAATGAATGTCAATGGACGGCGTGAGTTGCAAACAAATGGTCATATTGTGAAAACTATCAGGACTATGGCTTAGCCGTGGACATGTTTAGTGGCAGCAGGGATAGCTGAACGTTTTGATATAAGATTTGTGTAGGTGGGCTTGAAAATGAGGGAGTGGCGGCAGTTTAGAAATCATGTTCTGATTTTCCAGCTTTTGCCATCTCCCACTCTAGTTTCCCCATTCATTCCTATGGGACCAATTTCGCCGCAAAAACGACGATATTTCGTGAACTATTCGGCGAAACGTTCCACAAAGTAATAGCACACCATTCGGGAACAATCCGCACGTTTCGGTATATTACTTGTCTATGTAGTGTAAAAACTGTGGGAGGAGTTAGGGTGGTAAATTTGGCTATAATAATAAGAATAATATATATGTGAGATAACAGTAAGTGGTCTTGCTATGCAAGAACACTTAACTAGAAAAGGTACAATTTCTGGGGAAATTGTGAAAAGTGTTCTTGCCTCTACAACTGGAGTGAGCGGAGTAACTTGAGTAACTGTTGTGTGGTTGGAGTGGCTGGAGTAACTGTGAAAAGTGTTAAAAAGCTTAATATTTTAAAAAGTATAAATAGTAGTAAAAAAGTTGAAGTCTCATCATTAGCTGAAAGAGCTGAACATTTTTTTCAAAAATTATGATTTTTTTTTTCAAAAATTATGATTTTTTTTTTCAAAAATGATTTTATTTTTATTTTTTTCAAAAATTTATTTTTTTTTTACATGGGGCGGTCATAATGTTTTGGCTGATCATGGGGTGGTCATAATGTTTTGGCTGATCATGGGGTTGTCAGCTTTTGTCACCTCCCACTCTAGTTTTGAACATTTCGCCATTCATTCCTATGGGACCAATTTCGCCGCAAAAACGTCATTTCGTGGACCATTCGGCGAAACATTCCACAAAGTAATAACACACCAATCGGGAACAATCCGCTCATTTCGGTATATTACTTGTCTCTGTAGTGTAAAAACTGTGGGAGGAGTCTACAAGCATTATCAAGTCTAGCAGATGAAGTCACATGCATTTGGGGTGTCTCAGCATCTTGTGCTTACAACCACTGTTTCCTAGCAACGCTCATGCCTTGTTTATGCTTCCCAAATACTACTTCATCAAAACTGCCCCATCAGAATTACCCCATCAAAACTGCCCCATCATATTCCTCTATTATAAATCAGTACATGGTGTGTCTGTCCCCTCCCCCGGGCTCTGTAATCAGAGCTGAGATGCTCCAGCCACCTCCCCCCTGTGTATAACAGAAGCTTTGGTAACCATGGCAACAAAACAAACACCGTGCATACTGATTAATGGCTAAAATTTCCTGAAATGACCTCTAAACAAATGGCCGTATTTTAAAAACTATACATCCTACAGCGAAGATCTTTATATTGTGAGAATCACAAGACCCAGACCTAGATTTTGATACATAGTATGTCTCTGAAATATTAAAATTGAAGGCACGGTCGCAGTTTAGAAATTGCCCTTCAAATTTGAAGGGGCTAGAGTGTAGTTTCAATGAATGTCAATGGACGGCGTGAGTTGCAAACAAATGGTCATATTGTGAAAACTATCAGGACTATGGCTTAGCCGTGGACATGTTTAGTGGCAGCAGGGATAGCTGAACGTTTTGATATAAGATTTGTGTAGGTGGGCTTGAAAATGAGGGAGTGGCGGCAGTTTAGAAATCATGTTCTGATTTTCCAGCTTTTGTCATCTCCCACTCTAGTTTCCCCATTCATTCCTATGGGACCAATTTCGCCGCAAAAACTACGATATTTCGTGAACCATTCGGCGAAACGTTCCACAAAGTAATAGCACACCATTCGGGAACAATCCGCACGTTTCGGTATATTACTTGTCTATGTAGTGTAAAAACTGTGGGAGGAGTTAGGGTGGTAAATTTGGCTATAATAATAAGAATAATATATATGTGAGATAACAGTAAGTGGTCTTGCTATGCAAGACCACTTAATAACTAGAAAAGCTACAATTTCTGGGGAAATTGTGAAAGTGTTCTTGCCTCTACAACTGGAGTGGGCGGAGTAACTGGGTGGGGTGGAGTGGCTTGAGTAACTGTGAAAAGTGTTAAAAAGCTTAATATTTTAAAAAGTATAAATAGTAGTAAAAAAGTTCCATCATTCGCTGAAAGAGCTGAACATTTTTTTCAAAAGTAATTTTTTTTTTCAAAAATGAATTTTTTTTTAATCAAAAATGATTTTTTTTTTCTTCAAAAATGATTTTTTTTTTCAAAAGTAATTTTTTTTTCAAAGGTAATTTTTTTTTCAAAAATGAATTTTTTTATTTCAAAAATAATTTTTTTTTCGAAATTATTATTTTTTTTAAAGTAATTTTTTTTTTCAAAAATAATTTTTTTTTTTCAAAAATATTTTTTTTTTTCAAATATATTTTTTTTTCAAAAATAATTTTTTTTTTTTAAAGTAATTTTTTTTTCAAAAAAATTTTTTTTTTCAAAAATAATTTTTTTTTTTTCAAAAATGATTTTTTTTTTTCAAAAATAATTTTTTTACTTTTTTCAAAAATAATTTTTTTTTTCAAAAATATTTTTTTTTTTACATGGGGCGGTCATAATGTTTTGGCTGATCATGGGGTGGTCAGCTTTTGTCACTTCCCACTCTAGTTTTGAACATTTCGCCATTCATTCCTATGGGACCAATTTCGCCGCAAAAACGTCATTTCGTGGACCATTCGGCAAAACATTCCACAAAGTAATAACACACCAATCGGGAACAATCCGCTCGTTTCGGTATATTACTTGTCTCTGTAGTGTAAAAACTGTGGGAGGAGTCTACAAGCATTATCAAGTCTAGCAGATGAAGTCACATGTATTTGGGGTGTCTCAGCATCTAGTGTTTACAACCACTGTTTCCTAGCAACGCTCATGCCCTGTTTATGCTTCCCAAATACTGCTTCATCAAAACTGCCCCATCAGAATTACCCCATCAAAACTGCCCCATCATATTCCTCTATTATAAATCAGTACATGGTGTGTCTGTCCCCTCCCCCGGGCTCTGTAATCAGCTGAGATGCTCCAGCCACCTTCCCCCCTGTGTATAACAGAAGCTTTGGTAACCATGGCAACAAAACAAACACTAACAGTACACTGATTAATGGCTAAAATTTCCTGAAATGACCTCTAAACAAATGGCCGTATTTTAAAAACTATACATCCTACAGTGAAGATCTTTATATTGTGAGAATCACAAGACCCAGACCTAGATTTTGATGTATAGTATGTCTCTGAAATATTAAAAATGAAGGCACAGTCGCAGTTTAGAAATTGCCCTTCAAATTTGGAGGGGGCTAGAGTGTAGTTTCAATGAATGTCAATGGACGGCGTGAGTTGCAAACAAATGGTCATATTGTGAAAACTATCAGGACTATGGCTTAGCCGTGGACATGTTTAGTGGCAGCAGGGATAGCTGAACGTTTTGATATAAGATTTGTGTAGGTGGGCTTGAAAATGAGGGAGTGGCGGCAGTTTAGAAATCATGTTCTGATTTTCCAGCTTTTGTCATCTCCCACTCTAGTTTCCCCATTCATTCCTATGGGACCAATTTCGCCGCAAAAATGACGATATTTCGTGAACCATTCGGCGAAACGTTCCACAAAGTAATAGCACACCATTCGGGAACAATCCGCACGTTTCGGTATATTACTTGTCTATGTAGTGTAAAAACTGTGGGAGGAGTTAGGGTGGTAAATTTGGCTATAATAATAAGAATAATATATATGTGAGATAACAGTAAGTGGTCTTGCTATGCAAGAACACTTAACTAGAAAAGGTACAATTTCTGGGGAAATTGTGAAAGTGTTCTTGCCTCTACAACTGGAGTGGGCGGAGTAACTGGGTGGGGTGGAGTGGCTTGAGTAACTGTGAAAAGTGTTAAAAAGCTTAATATTTTAAAAAGTATAAATAGTAGTAAAAAAGTTTCATCATTCGCTGAAAGAGCTGAACATTTTTTTCAAAAGTAATTTTTTTTTTCAAAAATGAATTTTTTTTAATCAAAAATGATTTTTTTTTCTTCAAAAATGATTTTTTTTTTCAAAAGTAATTTTTTTTTTCAAAGGTAATTTTTTTTTTCAAAAATGAATTTTTTTATTTCAAAAATAATTTTTTTTTTGAAATTATTATTTTTTTTAAAGTAATTTTTTTTTCAAAAATAATTTTTTTTTTCAAAAATATTTTTTTTTTTCAAATATATTTTTTTTTCAAAAATAATTTTTTTTTTTAAAAGTAATTTTTTTTTCAAAAATATTTTTTTTTTTCAAAAATAATTTTTTTTTTTCAAAAATATTTTTTTTTAAAAAAATATTTTTTTTTTTTTTCAAAAATGATTTTTTTTTTTTCAAAAATTATTTTTTTACTTTTTTCAAAAATTACTTTTTTTTTTCAAAAATATTTTTTTTTTTACATGGGGCGGTCATAATGTTTTGGCTGATCATGGGGTGGTCATAATGTTTTGGCTGATCATGGGGTTGTCAGCTTTTATCACTTCCCACTCTAGTTTTGAACATTTCGCCATTCATTCCTATGGGACCAATTTCGCCGCAAAAACGTCATTTCGTGGACCATTCGGCAAAACATTCCACAAAGTAATAACACACCAATCGGGAACAATCCGCTCGTTTCGGTATATTATTTGTCTCTGTAGTGTGAAAACTGTGGGAGGAGTCTACAAGCATTATCAAGTCTAGCAGATGAAGTCACATGCATTTGGAGTGTCTCAGCATCTTGTGTTTACAACCACTGTTTCCTAGCAACGCTCATGCCCTGTTTATGCTTCCCAAATACTGCTTCATCAAAACTGCCCCATCATATTCCTCTATTATAAATCAGTACATGGTGTGTCTGTCCCCTCCCCCGGGCTCTGTAATCAGCTGAGATGCTCCAGCCACCTCCCCCCTGTGTATAACAGAAGCTTTGGTAACCATGGCAACAAAACAAACACTAACAGTACACTCTGATTAATGGCTAAAATTTCCTGAAATGACCTCTAAACAAATGGCCGTATTTTAAAAACTATACATCCTACAGCGAAGATCTTTATATTGTGAGAATCACAAGACCCAGACCTAGATTTTGATGTATAGTATGTCTCTGAAATATTAAAAATGAAGGCACAGTCGCAGTTTAGAAATTGCCCTTCAAATTTGGAGGGGGCTAGAGTGTAGTTTCAATGAATGTCAATGGACGGCGTGAGTTGCAAACAAATGGTCATATTGTGAAAACTATCAGGACTATGGCTTAGCCGTGAACATGTTTAGTGGCAGCAGGGATAGCTGAACGTTTTGATATAAGATTTGTGTAGGTGGGCTTGAAAATGAGGGAGTGGCGGCAGTTTAGAAATCATGTTCTGATTTTCCAGCTTTTGTCATCTCCCACTCTAGTTTCCCCATTCATTCCTATGGGACCAATTTCGCCGCAAAAACGACGATATTTCGTGAACCATTCGGCGAAACGTTCCACAAAGTAATAGCACACCATTCGGGAACAATCCGCACGTTTCGGTATATTACTTGTCTATGTAGTGTAAAAACTGTGGGAGGAGTTAGGGTGGTAAATTTGGCTATAATAATAAGAATAATATATATGTGAGATAACAGTAAGTGGTCTTGCTATGCAAGAACACTTAATAACTAGAAAAGCTACAATTTCTGGGGAAATTGTGAAAGTGTTCTTGCCTCTACAACTGGAGTGGGCGGAGTAACTGGGTGGGGTGGAGTGGCTTGAGTAACTGTGAAAAGTGTTAAAAAGCTTAATATTTTAAAAAGTATAAATAGTAGTAAAAAAGTTCCATCATTCGCTGAAAGAGCTGAACATTTTTTTCAAAAGTAATTTTTTTTTTCAAAAATGAATTTTTTTTTAATCAAAAATGATTTTTTTTTTCTTCAAAAATGATTTTTTTTTTCAAAAGTAATTTTTTTTTCAAAGGTAATTTTTTTTTCAAAAATGAATTTTTTTATTTCAAAAATAATTTTTTTTTCGAAATTATTATTTTTTTTAAAGTAATTTTTTTTTTCAAAAATAATTTTTTTTTTTCAAAAATATTTTTTTTTTTCAAATATATTTTTTTTTCAAAAATAATTTTTTTTTTTTAAAGTAATTTTTTTTTCAAAAAAATTTTTTTTTTCAAAAATAATTTTTTTTTTTTCAAAAATGATTTTTTTTTTTCAAAAATAATTTTTTTACTTTTTTCAAAAATAATTTTTTTTTTCAAAAATATTTTTTTTTTTACATGGGGCGGTCATAATGTTTTGGCTGATCATGGGGTGGTCAGCTTTTGTCACTTCCCACTCTAGTTTTGAACATTTCGCCATTCATTCCTATGGGACCAATTTCGCCGCAAAAACGTCATTTCGTGGACCATTCGGCAAAACATTCCACAAAGTAATAACACACCAATCGGGAACAATCCGCTCGTTTCGGTATATTACTTGTCTCTGTAGTGTAAAAACTGTGGGAGGAGTCTACAAGCATTATCAAGTCTAGCAGATGAAGTCACATGTATTTGGGGTGTCTCAGCATCTAGTGTTTACAACCACTGTTTCCTAGCAACGCTCATGCCCTGTTTATGCTTCCCAAATACTGCTTCATCAAAACTGCCCCATCAGAATTACCCCATCAAAACTGCCCCATCATATTCCTCTATTATAAATCAGTACATGGTGTGTCTGTCCCCTCCCCCGGGCTCTGTAATCAGCTGAGATGCTCCAGCCACCTTCCCCCCTGTGTATAACAGAAGCTTTGGTAACCATGGCAACAAAACAAACACTAACAGTACACTGATTAATGGCTAAAATTTCCTGAAATGACCTCTAAACAAATGGCCGTATTTTAAAAACTATACATCCTACAGTGAAGATCTTTATATTGTGAGAATCACAAGACCCAGACCTAGATTTTGATGTATAGTATGTCTCTGAAATATTAAAAATGAAGGCACAGTCGCAGTTTAGAAATTGCCCTTCAAATTTGGAGGGGGCTAGAGTGTAGTTTCAATGAATGTCAATGGACGGCGTGAGTTGCAAACAAATGGTCATATTGTGAAAACTATCAGGACTATGGCTTAGCCGTGGACATGTTTAGTGGCAGCAGGGATAGCTGAACGTTTTGATATAAGATTTGTGTAGGTGGGCTTGAAAATGAGGGAGTGGCGGCAGTTTAGAAATCATGTTCTGATTTTCCAGCTTTTGTCATCTCCCACTCTAGTTTCCCCATTCATTCCTATGGGACCAATTTCGCCGCAAAAACGACGATATTTCGTGAACCATTCGGCGAAACGTTCCACAAAGTAATAGCACACCATTCGGGAACAATCCGCACGTTTCGGTATATTACTTGTCTATGTAGTGTAAAAACTGTGGGAGGAGTTAGGGTGGTAAATTTGGCTATAATAATAAGAATAATATATATGTGAGATAACAGTAAGTGGTCTTGCTATGCAAGAACACTTAACTAGAAAAGGTACAATTTCTGGGGAAATTGTGAAAGTGTTCTTGCCTCTACAACTGGAGTGGGCGGAGTAACTGGGTGGGGTGGAGTGGCTTGAGTAACTGTGAAAAGTGTTAAAAAGCTTAATATTTTAAAAAGTATAAATAGTAGTAAAAAAGTTTCATCATTCGCTGAAAGAGCTGAACATTTTTTTCAAAAGTAATTTTTTTTTTCAAAAATGAATTTTTTTTAATCAAAAATGATTTTTTTTTCTTCAAAAATGATTTTTTTTTTCAAAAGTAATTTTTTTTTTCAAAGGTAATTTTTTTTTTCAAAAATGAATTTTTTTATTTCAAAAATAATTTTTTTTTTGAAATTATTATTTTTTTTAAAGTAATTTTTTTTTCAAAAATAATTTTTTTTTTTCAAAAATATTTTTTTTTTTCAAATATATTTTTTTTTCAAAAATAATTTTTTTTTTTAAAAGTAATTTTTTTTTCAAAAATATTTTTTTTTTTCAAAAATAATTTTTTTTTTTCAAAAATATTTTTTTTTAAAAAAATATTTTTTTTTTTTTTCAAAAATGATTTTTTTTTTTTCAAAAATTATTTTTTTACTTTTTTCAAAAATTACTTTTTTTTTTCAAAAATATTTTTTTTTTTACATGGGGCGGTCATAATGTTTTGGCTGATCATGGGGTGGTCATAATGTTTTGGCTGATCATGGGGTTGTCAGCTTTTATCACTTCCCACTCTAGTTTTGAACATTTCGCCATTCATTCCTATGGGACCAATTTCGCCGCAAAAACGTCATTTCGTGGACCATTCGGCAAAACATTCCACAAAGTAATAACACACCAATCGGGAACAATCCGCTCGTTTCGGTATATTATTTGTCTCTGTAGTGTGAAAACTGTGGGAGGAGTCTACAAGCATTATCAAGTCTAGCAGATGAAGTCACATGCATTTGGAGTGTCTCAGCATCTTGTGTTTACAACCACTGTTTCCTAGCAACGCTCATGCCCTGTTTATGCTTCCCAAATACTGCTTCATCAAAACTGCCCCATCATATTCCTCTATTATAAATCAGTACATGGTGTGTCTGTCCCCTCCCCCGGGCTCTGTAATCAGCTGAGATGCTCCAGCCACCTCCCCCCTGTGTATAACAGAAGCTTTGGTAACCATGGCAACAAAACAAACACTAACAGTACACTCTGATTAATGGCTAAAATTTCCTGAAATGACCTCTAAACAAATGGCCGTATTTTAAAAACTATACATCCTACAGCGAAGATCTTTATATTGTGAGAATCACAAGACCCAGACCTAGATTTTGATGTATAGTATGTCTCTGAAATATTAAAAATGAAGGCACAGTCGCAGTTTAGAAATTGCCCTTCAAATTTGGAGGGGGCTAGAGTGTAGTTTCAATGAATGTCAATGGACGGCGTGAGTTGCAAACAAATGGTCATATTGTGAAAACTATCAGGACTATGGCTTAGCCGTGAACATGTTTAGTGGCAGCAGGGATAGCTGAACGTTTTGATATAAGATTTGTGTAGGTGGGCTTGAAAATGAGGGAGTGGCGGCAGTTTAGAAATCATGTTCTGATTTTCCAGCTTTTGTCATCTCCCACTCTAGTTTCCCCATTCATTCCTATGGGACCAATTTCGCCGCAAAAACGACGATATTTCGTGAACCATTCGGCGAAACGTTCCACAAAGTAATAGCACACCATTCGGGAACAATCCGCACGTTTCGGTATATTACTTGTCTATGTAGTGTAAAAACTGTGGGAGGAGTTAGGGTGGTAAATTTGGCTATAATAATAAGAATAATATATATGTGAGATAACAGTAAGTGGTCTTGCTATGCAAGAACACTTAATAACTAGAAAAGCTACAATTTCTGGGGAAATTGTGAAAGTGTTCTTGCCTCTACAACTGGAGTGGGCGGAGTAACTGGGTGGGGTGGAGTGGCTTGAGTAACTGTGAAAAGTGTTAAAAAGCTTAATATTTTAAAAAGTATAAATAGTAGTAAAAAAGTTCCATCATTCGCTGAAAGAGCTGAACATTTTTTTCAAAAGTAATTTTTTTTTTCAAAAATGAATTTTTTTTTAATCAAAAATGATTTTTTTTTTCTTCAAAAATGATTTTTTTTTTCAAAAGTAATTTTTTTTTCAAAGGTAATTTTTTTTTCAAAAATGAATTTTTTTATTTCAAAAATAATTTTTTTTTCGAAATTATTATTTTTTTTAAAGTAATTTTTTTTTTCAAAAATAATTTTTTTTTTTCAAAAATATTTTTTTTTTTCAAATATATTTTTTTTTCAAAAATAATTTTTTTTTTTAAAGTAATTTTTTTTTCAAAAATATTTTTTTTTTCAAAAATAATTTTTTTTTTTCAAAAATGATTTTTTTTTTCAAAAATAATTTTTTTACTTTTTTCAAAAATAATTTTTTTTTTCAAAAATATTTTTTTTTTTACATGGGGCGGTCATAATGTTTTGGCTGATCATGGGGTGGTCAGCTTTTGTCACTTCCCACTCTAGTTTTGAACATTTCGCCATTCATTCCTATGGGACCAATTTCGCCGCAAAAACGTCATTTCGTGGACCATTCGGCAAAACATTCCACAAAGTAATAACACACCAATCGGGAACAATCCGCTCGTTTCGGTATATTACTTGTCTCTGTAGTGTAAAAACTGTGGGAGGAGTCTACAAGCATTATCAAGTCTAGCAGATGAAGTCACATGTATTTGGGGTGTCTCAGCATCTAGTGTTTACAACCACTGTTTCCTAGCAACGCTCATGCCCTGTTTATGCTTCCCAAATACTGCTTCATCAAAACTGCCCCATCAGAATTACCCCATCAAAACTGCCCCATCATATTCCTCTATTATAAATCAGTACATGGTGTGTCTGTCCCCTCCCCCGGGCTCTGTAATCAGCTGAGATGCTCCAGCCACCTTCCCCCCTGTGTATAACAGAAGCTTTGGTAACCATGGCAACAAAACAAACACTAACAGTACACTGATTAATGGCTAAAATTTCCTGAAATGACCTCTAAACAAATGGCCGTATTTTAAAAACTATACATCCTACAGTGAAGATCTTTATATTGTGAGAATCACAAGACCCAGACCTAGATTTTGATGTATAGTATGTCTCTGAAATATTAAAAATGAAGGCACAGTCGCAGTTTAGAAATTGCCCTTCAAATTTGGAGGGGGCTAGAGTGTAGTTTCAATGAATGTCAATGGACGGCGTGAGTTGCAAACAAATGGTCATATTGTGAAAACTATCAGGACTATGGCTTAGCCGTGGACATGTTTAGTGGCAGCAGGGATAGCTGAACGTTTTGATATAAGATTTGTGTAGGTGGGCTTGAAAATGAGGGAGTGGCGGCAGTTTAGAAATCATGTTCTGATTTTCCAGCTTTTGTCATCTCCCACTCTAGTTTCCCCATTCATTCCTATGGGACCAATTTCGCCGCAAAAACGACGATATTTCGTGAACCATTCGGCGAAACGTTCCACAAAGTAATAGCACACCATTCGGGAACAATCCGCACGTTTCGGTATATTACTTGTCTATGTAGTGTAAAAACTGTGGGAGGAGTTAGGGTGGTAAATTTGGCTATAATAATAAGAATAATATATATGTGAGATAACAGTAAGTGGTCTTGCTATGCAAGAACACTTAACTAGAAAAGGTACAATTTCTGGGGAAATTGTGAAAGTGTTCTTGCCTCTACAACTGGAGTGGGCGGAGTAACTGGGTGGGGTGGAGTGGCTTGAGTAACTGTGAAAAGTGTTAAAAAGCTTAATATTTTAAAAAGTATAAATAGTAGTAAAAAAGTTTCATCATTCGCTGAAAGAGCTGAACATTTTTTTCAAAAGTAATTTTTTTTTTCAAAAATGAATTTTTTTTAATCAAAAATGATTTTTTTTTCTTCAAAAATGATTTTTTTTTTCAAAAGTAATTTTTTTTTTCAAAGGTAATTTTTTTTTTCAAAAATGAATTTTTTTATTTCAAAAATAATTTTTTTTTTGAAATTATTATTTTTTTTAAAGTAATTTTTTTTTCAAAAATAATTTTTTTTTTTCAAAAATATTTTTTTTTTTCAAATATATTTTTTTTTCAAAAATAATTTTTTTTTTTAAAAGTAATTTTTTTTTCAAAAATATTTTTTTTTTTCAAAAATAATTTTTTTTTTTCAAAAATATTTTTTTTTAAAAAAATATTTTTTTTTTTTTTCAAAAATGATTTTTTTTTTTTCAAAAATTATTTTTTTACTTTTTTCAAAAATTACTTTTTTTTTTCAAAAATATTTTTTTTTTTACATGGGGCGGTCATAATGTTTTGGCTGATCATGGGGTGGTCATAATGTTTTGGCTGATCATGGGGTTGTCAGCTTTTATCACTTCCCACTCTAGTTTTGAACATTTCGCCATTCATTCCTATGGGACCAATTTCGCCGCAAAAACGTCATTTCGTGGACCATTCGGCAAAACATTCCACAAAGTAATAACACACCAATCGGGAACAATCCGCTCGTTTCGGTATATTATTTGTCTCTGTAGTGTGAAAACTGTGGGAGGAGTCTACAAGCATTATCAAGTCTAGCAGATGAAGTCACATGCATTTGGAGTGTCTCAGCATCTTGTGTTTACAACCACTGTTTCCTAGCAACGCTCATGCCCTGTTTATGCTTCCCAAATACTGCTTCATCAAAACTGCCCCATCATATTCCTCTATTATAAATCAGTACATGGTGTGTCTGTCCCCTCCCCCGGGCTCTGTAATCAGCTGAGATGCTCCAGCCACCTCCCCCCTGTGTATAACAGAAGCTTTGGTAACCATGGCAACAAAACAAACACTAACAGTACACTCTGATTAATGGCTAAAATTTCCTGAAATGACCTCTAAACAAATGGCCGTATTTTAAAAACTATACATCCTACAGCGAAGATCTTTATATTGTGAGAATCACAAGACCCAGACCTAGATTTTGATGTATAGTATGTCTCTGAAATATTAAAAATGAAGGCACAGTCGCAGTTTAGAAATTGCCCTTCAAATTTGGAGGGGGCTAGAGTGTAGTTTCAATGAATGTCAATGGACGGCGTGAGTTGCAAACAAATGGTCATATTGTGAAAACTATCAGGACTATGGCTTAGCCGTGAACATGTTTAGTGGCAGCAGGGATAGATGAACGTTTTGATATAAGATTTGTGTAGGTGGGCTTGAAAATGAGGGAGTGGCGGCAGTTTAGAAATCATGTTCTGATTTTCCAGCTTTTGTCATCTCCCACTCTAGTTTCCCCATTCATTCCTATGGGACCAATTTCGCCGCAAAAACGACGATATTTCGTGAACCATTCGGCGAAACGTTCCACAAAGTAATAGCACACCATTCGGGAACAATCCGCACGTTTCGGTATATTACTTGTCTATGTAGTGTAAAAACTGTGGGAGGAGTTAGGGTGGTAAATTTGGCTATAATAATAAGAATAATATATATGTGAGATAATAGTAAGTGGTCTTGCTATGCAAGAACACTTAATATATATGTGAGATAACAATAAGTGGTCTTGCTATGCAAGAACACTTAATAAGAATAAGAATAATATATATGTGAGATAACAGTAAGTGGTCTTGCTATGCAAGAACACTTAACTAGAAAAGCTACAATTTCTGGGGAAATTGTGAAAAGTGTTCTTGCCTCTACAACTGGAGTGGGCGGAATAACTGGATGGAGTGGCTTGAGTAACTGTGAAAAGTGTTAAAAAGCTTGATATTTTAAAAAGTATAAATAGTAGTAAAAAAGTTCCACCATTATCTGAAAGAACTGAACATTTTTTTCAAAAGTAATTTTTTTTTTTCAAAAATGAATTTTTTTTTTTAAAAATGAATTTTTTTTTGTTCAAAAATGATTTTTTTTTTCAAAAATATTTTTTTTTTTTCAAAAATGAATTGATTTTTTTTTTTTTTTCAAAAATGATTTTTTTTTTCAAAAATAATTTTTTCTTTTAAAAAATGTATTTTTTTTTTCAAAAATGAATTATTTTTTTCAAAAATGAATTATTTTTTTTCAAAAATGAATTTTTTTTCAAAAATGATTTTTTTTTTCAAAAATATTTTTTTTTTATGGGGCGGTCATAATGTTTTGGCTGATCATGGGGTTTTCAGCTTTTGTCACCTCCCACTCTAGTTTTGAACATTTCGCCATTCATTCCTATGGGACCAATTTCGTCGCAAAAACGACGATATTTCGTGAACCATTCGGCGAAAAAAGTTCCACAAGGTAATAGCACACCAATTAAATGACATTGATTCCGGATTCACACTGGTATATTTGAGCTTTTCACAAAGTTCCACAAGGTAATAGCACACCAATTAAATGACATTGAACATTTCACCATTCATTCCTATGGGACCAATATTGCCGCAAAAACGACAATATTTCGTGAACCATTCGGCGAAAAAAGTTCCACAAAGTAATAGCACACCAATTAAATGACATTGAACATTTCGACATTCATTCCTATGGGACCAATTTTGCCGCAAAAACTACGATATTTCGTGAACCATTCGGTGAAACGTTCCACAAAGTAATAGCACACCAATCGGGAACAATCCGCACGTTTCGGTATATTACTTGTCTCTGTAGTGTAAAAACTGTGGGAGGAGTCTACAAGCATTATCAAGTCTAGCAGATGAAGTCACATGCATTTGGGGTGTCTCAGCATCTTGTGTTTACAACCACTGTTTCCTAGCAACGCTCATGCCCTGTTTATGCTTCACAAATACTGCTCCATACACAGTACACAGGACCATGATAGATGTAGTAACTATGCAGTAATTCAAATGGCCGTATTTTAAAAACTATAAATCCTACAGTGAAGATCTTTATATTGTGAGAATCACAAGACCCAGACCTAGATTTTGATGTATAGTATGTCTCTGAAATATTAAAAATGGAGGCACGGTCGCAGTTTAGAAATTGCCCTTCAAATTTGAAGGGGCTAGAGTGTAGTTTCAATGAATGTCAATGGACGGCGTGAGTTGCAAACAAATGGTCATATTGTGAAAACTATCAGGACTTTGGCTTAGCTGTGGACATGTTTAGTGGCAGCAGGGATAGCTGAACGTTTTGATATAAGATTTGTGTAGGTGGGCTTGAAAATGAGGGAGTGGCGGCAGTTTAGACATCATGTTCTGATTTTTCAGCTTTTGTCACCTCCCACTCTAGTTTCCCCATTCATTCCTATGGGACCAATTTCGCCGCAAAAATGACGATATTTCGTGAACCATTTGGCGAAACGTTCCACAAAATAATAGCACACCATTCGGGAACAATCCGCACGTTTCGGTATATTACTTGTCTATGTGTTGTAAAAACTGTGGGAGGAGTTAGGGTGGTAAATTTGGCTATAATAATAATAAGAATAACTAGAAAAGCTACAATTTCTGGGGAAATTGTGAAAGTGTTCTTGCCTCTACAACTGGAGTGGGCGGAGTAACTGGGTGGGGTGGAGTGGCTTGAGTAACTGTGAAAAGTGTTAAAAAGCTTAATATTTTAAAAAGTATAAATAGTAGTAAAAAAGTTCCATCATTAGCTGAAAGAGCTGAACATTTTTTTCAAAAGTAATTTTTTTTTTTCAAAAATGAATTTTTTTTATTCAAAAATGATTTTTTTTCTTCAAAAATGATTTTTTTTTCTTCAAAAATGATTTTTTTTTTCAGAAATGATTTTTTTTTAAAAGTAATTTTTTTTCTCAAAAATAATTTTTTTTTTCGAAATTATTTTTTTTTTAAGTAATTTTTTTTTCAAAAATATTTTTTTTTTTTTCAAAAATAATTTTTTTTTTTCAAAAATATTTTTTTTTTCAAAAATATTTTTTTTTTCAAAAATATTTTTTTTTTTCAAAAATAATTTTTTTTTTCAAAAATAATTTTTTTTTTTCAAAAATATATATATTTTTTTTCAAAAATATATATTTTTTTTTTCAAAAATATATATATTTTTTTTCAAAAATATTTTTTTTTTTTCCATGGGGCGGTCATAATGTTTTGGCTGATCATGGGGTTGTCAGCTTTTGTCACCTCCCTCTCTAGTTTTGAACATTTCGCCATTCATTCCTACGGGACCAATTTCACCGCAAAAACGACGATATTTCGTGAACCATTCGGCGAAATGTTCAACAAAGTAATAGCATACCAATTAAATGACATTGAGGCCGGATTCACACTGGTATATTTCAGCTTTTCACAAAGTTCCACAAAGTAATAGCACACCAATTAAATGACATTGAACATTATGCCATTCATTCCTATGGGACCAATTTCGCCGCAATAACGACGATATTTCGTGGACCATTCGGCGAAACGTTCCACAAAGTAATAGCACACCAATCGGGAACAATCCGCACGTTTCGTTATATTACTTGTCTCTGTAGTGTATAAACTGTGGGAGGAGTCTACAAGCATTATCAAGTCTAGCAGATTAAGTCACATGCATTTGGGGTGTCTCAGCATCTTGTGTTTACAACCACTGTTTCCTAGCAACGCTCATGCCCTGTTTATGCTTCACAAATACTGCTCAATACACATGATAGCTGTAGTAACTGTGCACTAATTCAAATGGCCGTATTTTAAAAACTACAAATCCTACAGCGAAGATCTTTATATTGTGAGAATCACAAGACCCAGACCTAGATTTTGATACATAGTATGTCTCTGAAATATTAAAATTGAAGGCACGTTTAGAAATTGCCCTTCAAATTTGAAGGGGCTAGAGTGTAGTTTCAATGAATGTCAATGGACGGTGTGAGTTGCAAACAAATGGTCATATTGTGAAAACTATCAGGACTATGGCTTAGCCGTGGACATGTTTAGTGGCAGCAGGGATAGTTGAACGTTTTGATATAAGATTTGTGTAGGCGGGCTTGAAAATGAGGGAGTGGCGGCAGTTTAGAAATCATGTTCTGATTTTTCAGCTTTTGTCACCTCCCACTCTAGTTTCCCCATTCATTCCTATGGGACCAATTTCGCCACAAAAACGACGATATTTCGTGAACCATTCGGCGAAACGTTCCACAAAATAATAGCGCACCATTCGGGAACAATCCGCACATTTCGGTATATTACTTGTCTATGTAGTGTAAAAACTGTGGGAGGAGTTAGGGTGGTAAATTTGGTTATAATAATAATAATAACTAGAAAATGCATTTCCTGGGGAAAATGCCTGGGAATGCTGAATAGCTAAATTGCTAAAATGGCCGCCATCAAAACTGCCCCATCATACTGCCATCAAAACTGTCCCATCATACTGCCATCAAAACTGCCCCATCAGAATTGCCCCATCAAAATTGTCCCCATTAAAACTGCCCCATCATATTGCCACCATCAAAACTGCCCCATCAGAATTGCCCCATCAAAACTGCCCCATCATATTGCCCCCATCAAAACTGCCCCCATCAAAACTGCCCCATCATATTGCCACCTTTAAAACTGCTCCATTAAAATTGTCCCCATCAAAACTGCCCCATCATATTGCCACCATCAAAACTGCCCCATCAGAATTGCCCTATCAAAACTGCCCATCATATTGCCACCATCAAAACTGCCCCATCAGAATTGTCCCATCAAAACTGCCCCATCATATTGCCACCATCAAAACTGACCCATCATAATTGCCACCAATAAAACTGCCCCATCATAATTGCCCCATCAAAACTGCCCCATCAGAATTGCCCTATCAAAACTGCCCCATCATATTCCTCTATTATAAATCAGTACATGGTGTGTCTGTCCCCTCCCCCGGGCTCTGTAATCAGAGCTGAGATGCTCCAGCCACCTCCCCCCCTGTGTATAACAGAAGCTTTGGTAACCATGGCAACAAAACAAACACAGTACACTCTGATTAATGGCTAAAATTTCCTGAAATGACCTCTAAACAAAAAGCTTTTTCTCAAAAACTGTAAAAGATATCAAACTGAAAAGATATAGCCAGATAGCTGAATATTTTGTGAACATTTTAAAGTTTGTTTGGTGTCTCTAGATGAAAGTATGAAGGAGCTGAAACTTTTGGGAGCGGAAGAAGAATTTAAGGATTTCAAGCATGCTCCCATTGACTTCAATGTTAAAAAAAAGTGATAAAAAGCTTAATATTTTAAAAAGTATAAATGGTAGAAAAAAAGTTGAAAAAGAGCACACCTCAGCTAAAAGAGACGAACATTTTGATAGTTGAATTGTTTTAATAGCTGAAAGTATGCAGAAGTTACGCAGAACCAAAAAACGTACGGAATAAAATTAAAATTAAAATAAAAAATAAATAAAATTAAATAACAATAGTGGGACTGCTAAAGCATTCCCACTAACTAGAAAAGCTACAATTTCTGGGGAAATTGTGAAAAGTGTTCTTGCCTCTACAACTGGAGTAGGCGGAGTAACTGGGTGGAGTGGCTTGAGTAACTGTTGTGTGGTTGGAGTGGCTGGAGTAACTGTGAAAAGTGTTAAAAAGCTTAATATTTTAAAAAGTATAAATAGTAGTAAAAAAGTTGAAGTCTCATCATTAGCTGAAAGAGCTGAACATTTTTTTCAAAAATTATGATTTTTTTTTTCAAAAATAATTTTTTCTTTTAAAAAATGTATTTTTTTTTTTCAAAAATGCATTTTTTTTTTTCAAAAATGAATTATTTTTTTTCAAAAATGAATTTTTTTTCAAAAATGATTTTTTTTTTTCAAAAATATTTTTTCTTTATGGGGCGGTCATAATGTTTTTGCTGATCATGGGGTTGTCAGCTTTTGTCACCTCCCACTCTAGTTTTGAACATTTCGCCATTCATTCCTATGGGACCAATTTCGTCGCAAAAACAACGATATTTCGTGAACCATTTGGCGAAACGTTCCAGAAAGTAATAGCACACCAATTAAATGACATTGATTCCGGATTCACACTGGTATATTTCAGCTTTTCACAAAGTTCCACAAGGTAATAGCACACCAATTAAATGACATTGAACATTTCACCATTCATTCCTATGGGACCAATATTGCTGCAAAAACAACGATATTTCGTGAACCATTCGGTGAAAAAAGTTAAACAAAGTAATAGCACACCAATTAAATGACATTGAACATTTCGCCATTCATTCCTATGGGACCAATTTCACCGCAAAAACTACGATATTTCGTGAACCATTCGGTGAAACGTTCCACAAAGTAATAGCACACCAATCGGGAACAATCCGCACGTTTCGGTATATTACTTGTCTCTGTAGTGTAAAAACTGTGGGAGGAGTCTACAAGCATTATCAAGTCTAGCAGATGAAGTCACATGCATTTGGGGTGTCTCAGCATCTTGTGTTTACAACCACTGTTTCCTAGCAACGCTCATGCCCTGTTTATGCTTCACAAATACTGCTTCATACACAGTACACAGGACCATGAAAGATGTAGTAACTATGCAGTAATTCAAATGGCCATATTTTAAAAACTATAAATCCTACAGCGAAGATCTTTATATTGTGAGAATCACAAGACCCAGACCTAGATTTTGATGTATAGTATGTCTCTGAAATATTAAAAATGGAGGCACGGTCGCAGTTTAGAAATTGCCCTTCAAATTTGAAGGGGCTAGAGTGTAGTTTCAATGAATGTCAATGGACGGCGTGAGTTGCAAACAAATGGTCTTATTGTGAAAACTATCAGGGCTATGGCTTAGCCGTGGACATGTTTAGTGGCAGCAGGGATAGCTGAACGTTTTGATATAAGATTTGTGTAGGTGGGCTTGAAAATGAGGGAGTGGCGGCAGTTTAGAAATCATGTTCTGATTTTTCAGCTTTTGTCACCTCCCACTCTAGTTTCCCCATTCATTCCTATGGGACCAATTTCGCCGCAAAAATGACGATATTTCGTGAACCATTCGGCGAAACATTCCACAAAATAATAGCACACCATTCGGGAACAATCCGCACGTTTTGGTATATTACTTGTCTATGTAGTGTAAAAACTGTGGGAGAAGTTAGGGTGGTAAATTTGGCTATAATAATAATAAGAATAAGAATAATAATATATATGTGAGATAACAGTAAGTGGTCTTGCTATGCAAGAACACTTAATAATAATATATATATGTGAGATAACAGTAAGTGGTCTTGCTATGCAAGAACACTTAATAAGAACTAGAAAAGGTACAATTTCTGGGGAAATTGTGAAAAGTGTTCTTGCCTCTACAACTGGAGTGGGCGGAGTAACTGGGGTGAGTGGCTGGAGTAACTGTTGTGTGGTTGGAGTAACTGTGGAAAGGTTGAACTGGGCAGATGGGCAGAGTAACTGTGTGGAGTGTTTGTAGTGAGTAAAGATAGTAAACATTACACTAACCAATTGATTGATCAAATTTAAAAAGTGCACAAGTGCTAATGATGTAGAAGGTAGAAATATCGGTAAATGACTTTGTAGGACACAGACTTATGGGTTACCAGGATTTATTCCGCCCCAGCCAAAGCATAGCACCTGACGGACTCGCGTCCCAAAATCAAGTGTGTCAAAAACAGTTTACACAGTGTATATATAATTTCAATATATTGCATCACAAGCGAACTGGCAGTATATTTCCGTTATACATTGTATTAACATTTTGAACAGTCAACTTTTTGAACTTTTTGGATACAAGGCAATTCATTAAAGCATATACTTTAAACCCTTACAAATTTTCAGTTTCTCTGCAGTTTTGCTCCTTGCTGTTTCTTTATCTGTCTTACTAATCAGCAAGCAGGCTATAGCACAGGAAGGAGAGGGTGAGTGTGATGAGGACAGATGTCTGTGATGGATGGGGGGAGTAAGTGAGTTCAGTGTCTAACAAGTACACCGAACATGAAATATAGAGAATGATTTTTAGCTAATTGTAAATGGTCCCACATAACTAAAACTGACATAAAACTCACATAACATAAACTGACCCTCATTGCCACTTTATTATCTGTTTGATGACCACTGTCTCACAACCACTGTTTCCTGGCATCACTCATGCCCTGTTTATGCAGGCTCTAAGCGTGTTCACAACCACTGTTCAAAACACAATACACAGGATCATGATAGCTGTAATAACTGTGCAGTACTCCTGACTGGAGACAGTGCTGCACCCTGGAGATGTAAATGTGATCCAACAGTGTGTTTTTTTCTGTGGTGGCTGCCCAGACCAGTTGGGTATATCCTCTTGAGTGAAGAAGGTCAGATATTGGCTTCTTTTCTCTGCACAGAAAATCTTCATTGAAATCTCCACAGAGTATTATAGGTTGGCAATCCATTATTTCCAAAGATTCCAAGAGGCCCAGCAGGTTAGTAAGGAATTGGCCAATACTGTAATCCGGTGGCCTGTAAACAACAGCGATCAAAGCTTGTACAGGGGACTCCAGTTTGACAACCAAGAACTCCAAGTCAGTCACATTGTGATGATACTGCTTTTCAAAGGCCTTGAAATGGTTTCTGACATACAAGGCGACACCTCCACCACTTTTACTTGCAATGTCAGGAAGGTTCGTGTACGAGAGGTGTCTGTTGCGTTTGAACAGGTTGTAGCCCTCCAGCTGGAGACTTTCAGCAACAGAAGAGCCTGAGAGATGAGTTTCAGTGAAACATAAAACATCTCCAAGTGTCAACTCGTGGTGAGATTTGATATCTTCAATGTGAGCTCGTAATCCTTCCGTGTTGTGATGGATAATTGTTAATGTTTGCTGTTTGTCTGTTGTCTGTAGAAACTTTAAGAGGGGCATAACACTTTCCAGTGATGCATTCTTCATTGAATCCAGGGAGGCTGTGATTTCAGGATCAGCAAAGATCTTCTTCTCATCAAAGTCGGTTATGTTCAGTCCTTGCAGTGTAGTCGTTCTACTCAGAGCAACATAGGCCATTCCCGGTTGGAAGACCCGTTTCAATGAGACCACTGCTGACTGTATCGACATCCCTTGACACTTATGAATCGTACATGCAAAAGCCAACTTCAGGGGGAACTGCCTGCGAACAACTCCTTTCTGTCTCAGGTTTTCCTCTACCCTTTCCATGTACACCAAGTTGTCAGCATCACAAGACGACTTGTTACGGTATCTCTGTCCTGCATTTGGATTGTCCAGCATAAGCCCAAGCTTGTTTACCGTAGTAGTACCATTCTCAGTCTTGATGATTATTCTTGCAATCTTGCCAAATGTCCCGTTAACAAGCCCGTCTTCTACATCAATGTTTCTTGTGATCATGATACGGGCACCTTCAGCTGCTTGCAGTGTGTCAATCAGATTGTCTTTGTGTCCTTTGTAAGGTTGGTGTTGCCTCAGCATCACTCCTGTCTTAGGGTCTTTTCTGTAATCGTCGGCATCTATGTTGGTGACGTTTGAATAGAGAACAGACACAGTTGCAGCATTATGTTTGTGAACCTCTTTGTTGGTGGCAAATATGTGTAGCACGTCATTAGGGCAGTGGGTGGGATCTGTAAAAGCCTGAGCAAGCAGAGCTTTGTCATCATTGCTTAAGGTGACAGTCTTCTGCTTGACTCTGATTCTATTCAAAAGCTCAGCAAATTAAATGTCATCCTTCTGTCGCATGATCTCTGTCAGCATGATCATCTGAAAGTTGTCTTTCCAGAGGTCATTGGTATTTTCCTCAAACACGCAGAGTGGCTTACTTTTTCCCAGCGGGGGACCTGGTAAAAGTCTCCTACTGCTAGTACTGACATACCACCAAAAGGTTTCTTACTGCCTTTGATTTGCTGTAATCTCCAGTTGATGTAGGCAAACAGGGGCTTTGAAATCATTGACACCTCGTCAATAACAATGATCTCCGCATTTGACAGCTGTGCCCTCACTTTATCTATTAGATTTCCAAGTCCTTGGTAGGGTGGCTTGAAGCTTCTTGGCAACTTCAGCAGAGAATGCAAAGCGTTGCCTGAAATGTTGAAAGCTGCTGTTCCTGTAAATGCAGTTAGTAAAACGCTGGGCATGGATATGTCTGCTTCCTCACGTAGTCTGGTAAGTTTACAGAGTATCTTTGTCGCCTCAGCATAGATGCACTTTATCAGGTGTAATTTGCCTGTCCCTGCACCACCAGTGACAAAGTAATAGAATGGGTCAGGATTTAGGCCACGCACACGGTTAGTGCACCAGTCACAAACTGAGTAGAATGTCTGAGCTTGTGTCCGGTTAAGGTTTCTGTACATTTTCCGAAGGAAATCAGGGCACATTTGTGGGGCCTTCACAGTAAGCGCAATTCCACCTGTTTGTTTGTGATGTGTATACTCCGGAACATCATCTTGTTCATTCTCATGAAGTGGCTCCCCTTCTTTGCGTTCCTCTATACATTCCAACCTATCCAACTCAGCTTCTGGGGCAAAGGTGTTCCAAGCATCTTCAACAGGGCCGTTTTTTACAAAGTCATCCAAGACTTGTTCCACAATTTTGTTGTGTTGTTCTTTTGGTTGCTGGTAACAATTGCAGACACTGCTCGGATTGCTTCTTCTCCTGGTAAGCTCACACAGGCGCCTTTGTAAAAATCCTGGTGTGTTGGGAACCTTACAGTTTTCAGTGATGACTCTGAACGGTGGGGGAGGTAGAGTTTAAGCAGTCTGCCGTAGTAGTTCTCGGGGTCCTTCTTCTCTGAGAAGCGTGCGTACCTGATAATTGCAGGCTTCCCTCTCGTGCGTTTTTGAATCATTCCCATTTCATTCAATAGGCTGACACGCTTGCTGTCTTCCTTCTGCTTGCCATAGACAACCCTGTAATGGGATGCAAAGTCTGCCAGACACATGGACTCAAACTCTGGTGTTTCGGGTCTGGCTCTGTATTTGTCGACAAAACTCGTCATCCACACATTAAGAGAATCGGGTGGTTTGTTCTGCAATGCACTGAGCGGGAGACTCATTTTCAGTGCGTTGTCACCAGTTGGCAGAAAAACAACCTCACGTGAGCAAGACTTCATTTTCAGGCTGCACGTACGGGCCACAGACTCCTGGGCGCTGACCTCTCTGTGTTTTGAATAAGCCTGAAGAACCTCTTTCATTTCTTCTCGTTCTGTCGCTGTTTCTGGGCTCATTTCTTTGACTATTGTTTGAGATAGTCACTCAGCTCCCGTTCTGGCTTGGATATGTAGGACAACATGTACATGATGCAACCATACTCATCAAGAATGTACTAGATGTCCATGTTGGCGTTCCGGGCCGTCAGCAAATGTGGATTGTAGTTGTTCACCCAGCAGTCCTTGACATCACGCTTCATTAGAATCACGCTTGAGGAGGTCAATGCCTGAATGTACGAGTTGTACTGATTCAAAGTCATATCACACTGTGCCAGTAGCTGTGACATGTCTTCAAGCTGCACTTTTGGGTTATTAAGCAAATCCCAGACTGGTTTCAGTTTGTTTTTGGCTGCTTGTGGTTTCATTGCACAATCTCCTTGTTCTTCTGGCATC
Source organism: Aquarana catesbeiana (assembly GCF_042186555.1). Lineage (NCBI taxonomy): Eukaryota > Metazoa > Chordata > Amphibia > Anura > Ranidae > Aquarana > Aquarana catesbeiana. The sequence continues at coordinate 139,661,616 of NC_133330.1, read as the reverse complement.
GGGTAAGTTATCCTCGTTTTTCTAATAGGTGGCTTTGGAAATCCAAATCTGCATACTCTGTTACCTTTCTTGCATGATTTTGAATGAGATCTGCTGTGCATTTGAAGTTCTGTTACAAATCTGTGAAGTAAGGCCTGTTTGGCTTCATCAGGCAGCTGGCATGAGATGTTATGATCTATAAAGGCACACACCTGTGATCACTGTCTTGTCCAAATATAGGAGCTCCTGCTACCCAACAGAGACAATGTATATGAGGGCTCCCTCTCGCCTGAAATTCAACCTGGTAAAAGTAATCAATAACTTCACCAATTGGCTGTGCAGGACCCAACAGCAGCTCTCGCATCAGAGCATCAACCCGTTTGTCAAACATGCGCATGGTGGTCACTGGGTTGCCTTGAAGAATGTCACACTTTTCAGCCCAGTCTAGCCCCGCAAAATCCACCTTTTGACCTTGTTGTGCCTTTATTGCCGTTATTACCTCTGGCCATCTGAATTCTGCAGCAGAGAAGGTAAGAAAAAATGTTGGCTTACCCAATTGTCTGACCATGGCTAGCAAATTCTTCAGATTTTTATCCCAGTAAGCTGGACTCCCTCTCAGTGGTTGCATGAACCTTGTGGCATCTCGGTTTCGCACCAACCTCTCAACCTCACACTTGTCCTGTAGCAGCTTTTTGGATATTTTCCGTCCATCCCTGGTATTGGGTTTTCCTTTCCTTAACTGGATGGACATGCTGCTTTTGGCCATGTGTGTTTCTGTGACAAACTGCGCAAAGAAGAGGTAGCTTGTGTCTCTTGCAAAACGAGTATCAACACAAAAAAGCCTTGCATTGAAATACATGCTCGGGGACAGTTTGACTTGTCTTGCCTGGTCCAATGTATTCTGTCCAGTAGGGAACTGAACAGGGAAAGCCATTTCCTCAAGCCTAGGAACTTTAAAGAAGCTGACAGGTGTGTTTCCTTGTGCAGGTGCAATGCTGAATATTCCATCACCGTGTGTCAGTGCTTCCTCTCCAAGGTCAGATGGCTGCAAAAAACTGTCTAGGCCAATTCCAGGTTTTAGTGTATCCTTCTCATCCTCTGCATTGGGATGTTGTTGGTCATGGCCTTCCTGTTGCTCAGAAGCAGCCGGTAAACATGCAGACTGTACCTCTGATGGATCACAATTTTCGATGCGTTCAAGTATCTCCATCATTTCAGTTTCGTCACAACTGTCGAGTTCCATCCCATCATCATCATCATTATCATCATCATCATCAGCGATTGTCTCATCCACTCTAATTGAAATGTCACTGTAGTCGGGGTGTGTGTCAATGAGTTTTGACAGACCTGCTACTACATTTCCCATGTTGACATTATGAAACAGCTGGTGGCCTTTGTAAGTCAGACGTCTTTTCAGCTTCACTCTGTGTAACTGGGATGTGCTGTGCGATCTTGGTAGAGTATTGACCGTGGTTTCCACCTCGGATGGCACACACACTACAGCGCCATGTATAGCTGCCTGTCGACCTTTGGGAAGTGTGATGATCTTGGCAAATGGCAGTATTTTGGCCAAAAGTTGTCTTTCCAGCACATTCAAATCGCAGAGCTCTGGGGGAATGGGCGCCAGCTCCATGTTGTTAGCCACAGCGATGGATGATTTGTGTCCTGCTTTTAAATGTGAATCACAGTTGTGACAAATCCATTCTTTGTTCCTTTCATCTGGTACGGTGAATTGTTCAGGTCCTTGACAGTGATTGTTGCACACATGGACATATTTCCCTGTCAAACAGGCAGCAACAATGTGTAGATTCTTCTTGTAATTGCTGTGAATGCAATGTTTCACTTGGTTAGGGAAAAGGGTGCGATGACACATCGTGCACACAAATGTTGGCCCAGCTTTAATGCATTCATAGAAAGTGGATATAGCTGTCTGCATTAGGCTGTTGCCCACTAGTTGACTGCATTCCCGCATGACACAAGTCCATCGTCTGTATTTCATTCTTATTTTGAAGGCACATTGCATCTTATGGGTTATGCGAAAATCTGCTTGAGTGTGACGCTTCATTTTCATGTAACTCATGCAATGTTGCAAGTGACGTTTTCTGAAAGCAGGATCATTATGATATTTTCTGGTGATGTATTGCTTCTGCTTCAAATTGAAATCGGCATTTGTCGCATATTTTCTGGTGATGTATTGCTTCTGCTTCAAGTTGAAATCGGCATTTGTCGCATATTTTCTGGTGATGTATTGCTTCTTCTTCAAGTTGTAATCTGCATTTGTCGCATATTTTCTGGTGATGTATTGCTTCTGCTTCAAGTTGAAATCGGCATTTGTGGCATATTTTCTGGTGACGTATTGCTTCTTCTTCAAGTTGTAATCTGCATTTGTTGCATATTTTCTGGTCATGTATTGCTTCTGCTTCAAGTTGAAATCTGCATTTGTCGCATATTTTCTGGTGATGTATTGCTTCTGCTTCAAGTTGAAATCTGCATTTGTCGCATATTTTCTGGTGATGTATTGCTTCTGCTTCAAGTTGAAATTGGCATCAGTTGCATATTTGCGAATGATATATTGCTTCTGCTTCAACTTAAAATCAGCATCTGCTCTGTATCGGCTGGTGATGTATGTCCTTTTCTTATTGGTGACAGACATCTTTGTAGCCTTGAAATCACGCCTTCTTTCATTTCTGTGTCTTGTCTTCAGTTTTTGTCGTCTCTGTGCATTTAATTTGGACAATGCCTTACTGTCCTTCCATATGCCCTGTGAGGATTTCGCATCAAGTGACCGTGGAGAATGCTTGCTGGCTGGGAATCCAGTGTGTGTTGCATCTTTGGTCATCTATGTCACTTTGTTCTCCACATGCTTTGCATTATGTGGTTTGTCAGATTGCACCAGTGGGGACAGCAAACCATCTGACAGACGTCTTGCACGATGAAATGAGACTGGCATGAAGTCATACTGCAGTCCATCAATAGGGCCTCTGGTGTCTGTAAGGAGCAATTCATACAACTTATAAATCCTTGCCCCCATATCACTCAAATGTGTAAAAGTGATCATAACAGCTTTTCCTTTTCCAGTCGCAGGAAGTCCATCCTTATTTCGACTATGAGAATCAAACAGTCCATATCTCCCAGACTTGTCTGTGAACAATGCAATGCAATATGGCACTACTATAAAAAGTGCATGTGTAACATCTGCATTGAGGCACTGAAGTCTTGTGGAGAGGTCAACAAACCAACCTTGGTTGTCACCGTCTACCGTGTCTCTCATACATCCCGATAACACTGGAGATTTAACAACGTTATACTCATATTTGTCAATGTTGACTCTGAGGGGCACTTCTTCCATTGTCAAGTGCTGATGCTGATAGACATTTCTTTGTTTTAGCTGTTTTATTGTTGAGCCATACAAGCTGTTGCCCTTCTTCAGTATTTGATCAAGATCACCCTTTCTCACATCATCAAGCTCACTGTGGTATGCCAAAAATGTCAGAGCCATGCATGTACACTGTTTGTTCCTTAACCTTCCATAGCCATGATGACCCTGATGAAATGATGCCTGCACAGAAATCTCACTTGGTACACATGGTTCTTGCATGCCATGGTTTTCAGAAGTGCCCATCACACTGTCACTGTGCTCTTGAACTTGACACTGAGTTGAACATGAAAATGACACCACAGGTTCACTATGTACCTCCTGGGCACATTCACTGTCACAAACCTCCATATCCACTATGCTGCTGTGGGGCTCCGGATCCAGTTTAGTCCAGCGTATCTTTGCAGCTTTAGATCTCTTTCCTTTAGATGGCATGATGATATTTGTGGAAGGAGCTATAATTCCCCTCAGAGCTTTGTTCGAAGAGCTATAATTCCCCTCAGAGTTGTGTTGGAGGAGGAGCTATAATTCGCCTCAGAGCTGTGTGGGAGGAGCTATAACTCCCCTTTGAGCTGTGTGGGAGGAGCAATAATGCTATAATTCCCCTCAGAGCTGTGTGGGAGGAGATACAATTCCCCTTAGTGTTGTGTGGGAGGAGCTATAATTCCCCTTAGAGATGTGTGGGAGAAGCTATAATTCCCCTCAGAGCTGTGTGGGAGGAGCTACATTTCCCATCAGAGTTGTGTGGGAGAGGCTATAATTCCCCTCGGAGCTGTTTAAAAGGAGCTATAATTCCCCTCACAGCGGTGTGGGAGAAACTATAATTCCTCTCAGAGTTGTGTGGGAGGAGCTCTAATTCTCCTCAGAGCTGTGTGGGAGGAGCTATAATGCTAAGCTGTAATTCCCCTCAGAGCGGTGTGGGAGAAACTATAATTCCCCTCAGAGTTGTGTGGGAGGAGCTATAATTCTCCTCAGAGCTGTGTGGGAGGAGCTATAATGCTAAGCTATAATGCTATAATTCCCCTTTGAGCTGTGTGGGAGGAGCTATAATTCCCCTCAAAGCTGTATTGGAGGAGCTATAACTTCCCTCCAAGCTGTGTGGGAGGAGCTATAATGCTATAATTGTCCTTAGAGCTGTGTGAGAGGAGCTATAATTCCCCTCAGAGCTTTGTGATTTTTTTTTTTTCAAAAATGATTTTGTTTTTTTTTTCAAAAATGATTTTGTTTTTTTGTTTTTTCAAAAATGATTTTTTTTAATGATTTTTTTTTTAATGATTTTTTTTTCAAAAATGAATTTTATTTTTTTCAAAAATGATTTTTTTTAATCTTTTTTTTCAAAAGTAATTTTTTTTTCAAAAATATATTTTTTTTTTCAAAAATATTTTTTTTTTCAAAAATTTTTTTTTTTCAAAAATTAATTTTTAATTTTTTCAAAATGATTTTTTTTTTTCAAAAATAATTTTTTTTTTACATGGGGCGGTCATAATGTTTTGGCTGATCATGGGGTGGTCATAATGTTTTGGCTGATAATGGGGGGGTCATAATGTTTTGGCTGATCATAGGGTTGTCAGCTTTTGTCACCTCCCACTGTTTTGAACATTTCGCCATTCATTCCTATGGGACCAATTTCGCCACAAAAACGACAATATTTCGTGGACCATTCGGCGAAACGTTCCACAAAGTAATAGCACACCATTCGGGAACAATCCGTACGTTTCGGTATATTACTTGTCTCTGTAGTGTAAAAACTGTGGGAGGAGTTAGGGTGGTAAATTTGGCTATAATAATAATAAGAATCTAGAAAAGCTACAATTTCTGGGGAAATTGTGAAAAGTGTTCTTGCCTCGACAACTGGAGTGGGCGGAGTAACTGGGTGGAGTGGCTTGAGTAACTGTGAAAAGTGTTAAAAAGCTTAATATTTTAAGAAGTATAAATAGTAGTAAAAAAGTTTAAGTCCCATCATTAGCTGAAAGAGCTGAACATTTTTTTCAAAAGTTTTTTTTTCAAAAATGAATTATTTTTTTTCAAAAATGAATTTTTTTTTTTTTCAAAAATGATTTTTTTTTCAAAAATGATTTTTTTTTTCAAAAATGATTTTTTTTTTTCAAAAATGATTTTTTTTTTTCAAAAATAATTTTTTCTTTTAAAAAATGTATTTTTTTTTCAAAAATGAATTATTTTTTTCAAAAATGAATTATTTTTTTTCAAAAATGAATTTTTTTTTATGGGGCGGTCATAATGTTTTGGCTGATCATGGGGTTGTCAGCTTTTGTCACCTCCCACTCTAGTTTTGAACATTTCACCATTCATTCCTATGGGACCAATTTCGTTGCAAAAACGACGATATTTCGTGAACCATTCGGCGAAACGTTCCAGAAAGTAATAGCACACCAATTAAATGACATTGATTCTGGATTCACACTGGTATATTTCAGCTTTTCACAAAGCTCCACAAGGTAATAGCACACCAATTAAATGACATTGAACATTTCACCATTCATTCCTATGGGACCAATATTGCCGCAAAAACTACAATATTTCGTGAACCATTCGGCGAAAAAAGTTCCACAAAGTAATAGCACACCAATTAAATGACATTGAACATTTCACCATTCATTCCTATGGGACCAATATTGCCGCAAAAACTACAATATTTCGTGAACCATTCGGCGAAAAAAGTTCCACAAAGTAATAGCACACCAATTAAATGACATTGAACATTTTGCCATTCATTCCTATGGGACCAATTTTGCCGCAAAAACTACGATATTTCGTGGACCATTCGGCGAAACGTTCCACAAAGTAATAGCACACCAATCGGGAACAATCCGCACGTTTCGGTATATTACTTGTCTCTGTAGTGTAAAAACTGTGGGAGGAGTCTACAAGCATTATCAAATCTAGCAGATGAAGTCACATGCATTTGGGGTGTCTCAGCATCTTGTGTTTACAACCACTGTTTCCTAGCAACGCTCATGCCCTGTTTATGCTTCTCAAATACTGCTCAATACACAATAGACAGGATAATGATAGATTTAACAACTGTGCAGTAATTCAAATGGCCGTATTTTAAAAACTATACATCCTACAGCGAAGATCTTTATATTGTGAGAATCACAAGACCCAGACCTAGATTTTGATGTATAGTATGTCTCTGAAATATTAAAAATGGAGGCACGGTCTCAGTTTAGAAATTGCCCTTCAAATTTGAAGGGGCTAGAGTGTAGTTTCAATGAATGTCAATGGACGGCGTGAGTTGCAAACAAATGGTCATATTGTGAAAACTATCAGGACTATGGCTTAGCCGTGGACATGTTTAGTGGCAGCAGGGATAGCTGAACGTTTTGATATAAGATTTGTGTAGGTGGGCTTAAAAATGAGGGAGTGGTGGCAGTTTAGAGATCATGTTCTGATTTTTCAGCTTTTGTCACCTCCCACTCTAGCTTCCCCATTCATTCCTATGGGACCAATTTCGCCGCAAAAACGACGATATTTCGTGAAACATTCAGCGAAATGTTCCACAAAATAATAGCACACCATTCGGGAACAATCCGCACGTTTCGGTATATTACTTGTCTATGTAGTGTAAAAATTGTGGGAGGAGTTAGGGTGGTAAATGGGGTGGTAAATTTGGCTATAATAATAATAAGAACTAGAAAAGCTACAATTTCTGGGGAAATTGTGAAAAGTGTTCTTGCCTCTACAACTGGAGTGGGCCGAGTAACTGGGTGGAGTGGCTTGAGTAACTGTTGTGTGGTTGGAGTGGCTGGAGTAACTGTGAAGTGTTAAAAAGCCTAATATTTTAAAAAGTATAAATAGTAGTAAAAAAAGTTGAAGTCCCATCATTAGCTGAAAGAGCTGAACATTTTTTTCAAAAGTTATTTTTTTTTTTCAAAAATGAATTTTTTTTTCAAAAATGATTTTTTTTTTAAAATGAATCTTTTTTTCAAAAATATTTTTTTTTCAAAAATATATTTTTTTTTCAAAAGTAATTTTTTTATTTCAAAACTAATTTTTTTTTTCAAAAATAAAAATTTTTTTTTTAAAAAATGATTTTTTTTTTTTAAAAATAATTTTTTTTTTCAAAAATAATTTTTTTTTTCAAAAATGATTTTTTTTTTTAAATGATTTTTTTTTTCAAATTTTTTTTTTTGATGGGGTGGTCATAATGTTTTGGCTGATCATGGGGGGGGTCATAATGTCAGCTTTTTTCACCTCCCACTCTAGTTTTGAACATTTCACCATTCATTCCTATGGGACCAATTTCGCCGCAAAAACGATATTTTGTGAACCATTCGGTGAAACGTTCCACAAAATAATTTTTTTTTTCATGGGGCGGTCATAATGTTTTGGCTGATCATGGGGTGGTCATAATGTTTTGGCTAATCATGGGGTTGTCAGCTTTTGTCACATCCCACTCTAGTTTTGAACATTTCCCCATTCATTCCTATGGGACCAATTTCACCGCAAAAACGACGATATTTCGTGAACCATTCGGCGAAACGTTCCACAAAGTAATAGCACACCAATTAAATGGCATTGAGGCCAGATTCACACTGGTATTTTTCAGCTTTTCACAAAGTTCCACAAGGTAATAGCACACCAATTAAATGACATTGAACATTTCACCATTCATTCCTATGGGACCAATTTCGCCGCAAAAACTACGATATTTCGTGAACCATTCGGTGAAACGTTCCACAAAGTAATAGCACACCAATCGGGAACAATCCGCACGTTTCGGTATATTACTTGTCTCTGTAGTGTAAAAACTGTGGGAGGAGTCTACAAGCATTATCAAGTCTAGCAGATGAAGGTATGACCACATGCATTTGGGGTGTCTCAGCATCTTGTGTTTACAACCACTGTTTCCTAGCAACGCTCATGCCCTGTTTATGCTTCACAAATACTGCTCCATACACAGTACACAGGACCATGATAGATGTAGTAACTATGCAGTAATTCAAATGGCCGTATTTTAAAAACTATAAATCCTACAGCGAAGATCTTTATATTGTGAGAATCACAAGACCCAGACCTAGATTTTCATGTATAGTATGTCTCTGAAATATTAAAAATGGAGGCACGGTCGCAGTTTAGAAATTGCCCTTCAAATTTGAAGGGGCTAGAGTGTAGTTTCAATGAATGTCAATGGACGGCGTGAGTTGCAAACAAATGGTCATATTGTGAAAACTATCAGGACTATGGCTTAGCCGTGGACATGTTTAGTGGCAGCAGGGATAGCTGAACGTTTTGATATAAGATTTGTGTAGGTGGGCTTGAAAATGAGGGAGTGGTGGCAGTTTAGAAATCATGTTCTGATTTTTCAGCTTTTGTCACCTCCCACTCTAGCTTCCCCATTCATTCCTATGGGACCAATTTCGCCACAAAAACAACGATATTTCGTGAACCATTCGGCGAAACGTTCCACAAAATAATAGCACACCATTCGGGAACAATCCACACGTTTTGGTATATTACTTGTCTATGTAGTGTAAAAATTGTGGGAGGAGTTAGGGTGGTAAATTTGGCTATAATAATAATAAGAAGAACTAGAAAAGGTACAATTTCTGGGGAAATTGTGAAAGTGTTCTTGCCTCTACAACTGGAGTGGGCGGAGTAACTGGGTGGGGTGGAGTGGCTTGAGTAACTGTGAAAAGTGTTAAAAAGCTTAATATTTTAAAAAGTATAAATAGTAGTAAAAAAGTTCCATCATTCGCTGAAAGAGCTGAACATTTTTTTCAAAAGTAATTTTTTTTTTCAAAAATGAATTTTTTTTAATCAAAAATGATTTTTTTTTCTTCAAAAATGATTTTTTTTTCAAAAGTAATTTTTTTTTTTTCAAAGGTAATTTTTTTTTTCAAAAATGATTTTTTTTATTTCAAAAATAATTTTTTTTTTGAAATTATTATTTTTTTTAAAGTAATTTTTTTTTCAAAAATAATTTTTTTTTTTCAAAAATATTTTTTTTTTTTCAAATATATTTTTTTTTCAAAAATAATTTTTTTTTTAAAAGAAATTTTTTTTTCAAAAATATTTTTTTTTTTCAAAAATATTTTTTTTTTTTTCAAAAATATATTTTTTTTTTTTTTCAAAAATGATTTTTTTTTTTCAAAAATTATTTTTTTACTTTTTTCAAAAAAATTTTTTTTTTTTCAAAAATATATTTTTTTTTTACATGGGGCGGTCATAATGTTTTGGCTGATCATGGGGTGGTCATAATGTTTTGGCTGATCATGGGGTTGTCAGCTTTTGTCACTTCCCACTCTAGTTTTGAACATTTCGCCGTTCATTCCTATGGGACCAATTTCGCCGCAAAAACGACATTTCGTGGACCATTCGGCAAAACATTCCACAAAGTGATAACACACCAATCGGGAACAATCCGCTCGTTTCGGTATATTACTTGTCTCTGTAGTGTAAAAACTGTGGGAGGAGTCTACAAGCATTATCAAGTCTAGCAGATGAAGTCACATGCATTTGGAGTGTCTCAGCATCTTGTGTTTACAACCACTGTTTCCTAGCAACGCTCATGCCCTGTTTATGCTTCCCAAATACTGCTTCATCAAAACTGCCCCATCAGAATTACCCCATCAAAACTGCCCCATCATATTCCTCTATTATAAATCAGTACATGGTGTGTCTGTCCCCTCCCCCGGTCTCTGTAATCAGCTGAGATGCTCCACCCACCTCCCCCCCTGTGTATAACAGAAGCTTTGGTAACCATGGCAACAAAACAAACACTAACAGTACACTCTGATTAATGGCTAAAATTTCCTGAAATGACCTCTAAACAAATGGCCGTATAGTTGCAAAAACGACGATATTTCGTGAACCATTCGGCGAAACGTTCCAGAAAGTAATAGCACACCAATTAAATGACATTGATTCTGGATTCACACTGGTATATTTCAGCTTTTCACAAAGCTCCACAAGGTAATAGCACACCAATTAAATGACATTGAACATTTCACCATTCATTCCTATGGGACCAATATTGCCGCAAAAACTACAATATTTCGTGAACCATTCGGCGAAAAAAGTTCCACAAAGTAATAGCACACCAATTAAATGACATTGAACATTTTGCCATTCATTCCTATGGGACCAATTTTGCCGCAAAAACTACGATATTTCGTGGACCATTCGGCGAAACGTTCCACAAAGTAATAGCACACCAATCGGGAACAATCCGCACGTTTCGGTATATTACTTGTCTCTGTAGTGTAAAAACTGTGGGAGGAGTCTACAAGCATTATCAAATCTAGCAGATGAAGTCACATGCATTTGGGGTGTCTCAGCATCTTGTGTTTACAACCACTGTTTCCTAGCAACGCTCATGCCCTGTTTATGCTTCTCAAATACTGCTCAATACACAATAGACAGGATAATGATAGATTTAACAACTGTGCAGTAATTCAAATGGCCGTATTTTAAAAACTATACATCCTACAGTGAAGATCTTTATATTGTGAGAATCACAAGACCCAGACCTAGATTTTGATGTATAGTATGTCTCTGAAATATTAAAAATGGAGGCACGGTCTCAGTTTAGAAATTGCCCTTCAAATTTGAAGGGGCTAGAGTGTAGTTTCAATGAATGTCAATGGACGGCGTGAGTTGCAAACAAATGGTCATATTGTGAAAACTATCAGGACTATGGCTTAGCCGTGGACATGTTTAGTGGCAGCAGGGATAGCTGAACGTTTTGATATAAGATTTGTGTAGGTGGGCTTAAAAATGAGGGAGTGGTGGCAGTTTAGAGATCATGTTCTGATTTTTCAGCTTTTGTCACCTCCCACTCTAGCTTCCCCATTCATTCCTATGGGACCAATTTCGCCGCAAAAACGACGATATTTCGTGAAACATTCAGCGAAATGTTCCACAAAATAATAGCACACCATTCGGGAACAATCCGCACGTTTCGGTATATTACTTGTCTATGTAGTGTAAAAATTGTGGGAGGAGTTAGGGTGGTAAATGGGGTGGTAAATTTGGCTATAATAATAATAAGAACTAGAAAAGCTACAATTTCTGGGGAAATTGTGAAAAGTGTTCTTGCCTCTACAACTGGAGTGGGCCGAGTAACTTTGTGGAGTGGCTTGAGTAACTGTTGTGTGGTTGGAGTGGCTGGAGTAACTGTGAAGTGTTAAAAAGCCTAATATTTTAAAAAGTATAAATAGTAGTAAAAAAAGTTGAATTCCCATCATTAGCTGAAAGAGCTGAACATTTTTTTCAAAAGTTATTTTTTTTTTTCAAAAATGATTTTTTTTTTTTAAATGAATCTTTTTTTCAAAAATATTTTTTTTTCAAAAATATATTTTTTTTTCAAAAGTAATTTTTTTATTTCAAAACTAATTTTTTTTTTCAAAAATAAAAATTTTTTTTTTAAAAAATGATTTTTTTTTTTCAAAAATAATTTTTTTTTTCAAAAATAATTTTTTTTTTCAAAAATGATTTTTTTTTTAAATGATTTTTTTTTCAAATTTTTTTTTTTTGATGGGGTGGTCATAATGTTTTGGCTGATCATGGGGGGGGTCATAATGTCAGCTTTTTTCACCTCCCACTCTAGTTTTGAACATTTCACCATTCATTCCTATGGGACCAATTTCGCCGCAAAAACGATATTTTGTGAACCATTCGGTGAAACGTTCCACAAAATAATTTTTTTTTTCATGGGGCGGTCATAATGTTTTGGCTGATCATGGGGTGGTCATAATGTTTTGGCTAATCATGGGGTTGTCAGCTTTTGTCACATCCCACTCTAGTTTTGAACATTTCCCCATTCATTCCTATGGGACCAATTTCACCGCAAAAACGACGATATTTCGTGAACCATTCGGCGAAACGTTCCACAAAGTAATAGCACACCAATTAAATGGCATTGAGGCCAGATTCACACTGGTATTTTTCAGCTTTTCACAAAGTTCCACAAGGTAATAGCACACCAATTAAATGACATTGAACATTTCACCATTCATTCCTATGGGACCAATTTCGCCGCAAAAACTACGATATTTCGTGAACCATTCGGTGAAACGTTCCACAAAGTAATAGCACACCAATCGGGAACAATCCGCACGTTTCGGTATATTACTTGTCTCTGTAGTGTAAAAACTGTGGGAGGAGTCTACAAGCATTATCAAGTCTAGCAGATGAAGGTATGACCACATGCATTTGGGGTGTCTCAGCATCTTGTGTTTACAACCACTGTTTCCTAGCAACGCTCATGCCCTGTTTATGCTTCACAAATACTGCTCCATACACAGTACACAGGACCATGATAGATGTAGTAACTATGCAGTAATTCAAATGGCCGTATTTTAAAAACTATAAATCCTACAGCGAAGATCTTTATATTGTGAGAATCACAAGACCCAGACCTAGATTTTCATGTATAGTATGTCTCTGAAATATTAAAAATGGAGGCACGGTCGCAGTTTAGAAATTGCCCTTCAAATTTGAAGGGGCTAGAGTGTAGTTTCAATGAATGTCAATGGACGGCGTGAGTTGCAAACAAATGGTCATATTGTGAAAACTATCAGGACTATGGCTTAGCCGTGGACATGTTTAGTGGCAGCAGGGATAGCTGAACGTTTTGATATAAGATTTGTGTAGGTGGGCTTGAAAATGAGGGAGTGGTGGCAGTTTAGAAATCATGTTCTGATTTTTCAGCTTTTGTCACCTCCCACTCTAGCTTCCCCATTCATTCCTATGGGACCAATTTCGCCACAAAAACAACGATATTTCGTGAACCATTCGGCGAAACGTTCCACAAAATAATAGCACACCATTCGGGAACAATCCGCACGTTTTGGTATATTACTTGTCTATGTAGTGTAAAAATTGTGGGAGGAGTTAGGGTGGTAAATTTGGCTATAATAATAATAAGAAGAACTAGAAAAGGTACAATTTCTGGGGAAATTGTGAAAGTGTTCTTGCCTCTACAACTGGAGTGGGCGGAGTAACTGGGTGGGGTGGAGTGGCTTGAGTAACTGTGAAAAGTGTTAAAAAGCTTAATATTTTAAAAAGTATAAATAGTAGTAAAAAAGTTCCATCATTCGCTGAAAGAGCTGAACATTTTTTTCAAAAGTAATTTTTTTTTTCAAAAATGAATTTTTTTTAATCAAAAATGATTTTTTTTTCTTCAAAAATGATTTTTTTTTCAAAAGTAATTTTTTTTTTTTCAAAGGTAATTTTTTTTTTCAAAAATGATTTTTTTTATTTCAAAAATAATTTTTTTTTTGAAATTATTATTTTTTTTAAAGTAATTTTTTTTTCAAAAATAATTTTTTTTTTTCAAAAATATTTTTTTTTTTTCAAAAATATTTTTTTTTTTTCAAATATATTTTTTTTTCAAAAATAATTTTTTTTTTAAAAGAAATTTTTTTTTCAAAAATATTTTTTTTTTTCAAAAATATTTTTTTTTTTTTCAAAAATATATTTTTTTTTTTTTTCAAAAATGATTTTTTTTTTTCAAAAATTATTTTTTTACTTTTTTCAAAAAAATTTTTTTTTTTTCAAAAATATATTTTTTTTTTACATGGGGCGGTCATAATGTTTTGGCTGATCATGGGGTGGTCATAATGTTTTGGCTGATCATGGGGTTGTCAGCTTTTGTCACTTCCCACTCTAGTTTTGAACATTTCGCCGTTCATTCCTATGGGACCAATTTCGCCGCAAAAACGACATTTCGTGGACCATTCGGCAAAACATTCCACAAAGTAATAACACACCAATCGGGAACAATCCGCTCGTTTCGGTATATTACTTGTCTCTGTAGTGTAAAAACTGTGGGAGGAGTCTACAAGCATTATCAAGTCTAGCAGATGAAGTCACATGCATTTGGAGTGTCTCAGCATCTTGTGTTTACAACCACTGTTTCCTAGCAACGCTCATGCCCTGTTTATGCTTCCCAAATACTGCTTCATCAAAACTGCCCCATCAGAATTACCCCATCAAAACTGCCCCATCATATTCCTCTATTATAAATCAGTACATGGTGTGTCTGTCCCCTCCCCCGGTCTCTGTAATCAGCTGAGATGCTCCAGCCACCTCCCCCCCTGTGTATAACAGAAGCTTTGGTAACCATGGCAACAAAACAAACACTAACAGTACACTCTGATTAATGGCTAAAATTTCCTGAAATGACCTCTAAACAAATGGCCGTATAGTTGCAAAAACGACGATATTTCGTGAACCATTCGGCGAAACGTTCCAGAAAGTAATAGCACACCAATTAAATGACATTGATTCTGGATTCACACTGGTATATTTCAGCTTTTCACAAAGCTCCACAAGGTAATAGCACACCAATTAAATGACATTGAACATTTCACCATTCATTCCTATGGGACCAATATTGCCGCAAAAACTACAATATTTCGTGAACCATTCGGCGAAAAAAGTTCCACAAAGTAATAGCACACCAATTAAATGACATTGAACATTTTGCCATTCATTCCTATGGGACCAATTTTGCCGCAAAAACTACGATATTTCGTGGACCATTCGGCGAAACGTTCCACAAAGTAATAGCACACCAATCGGGAACAATCCGCACGTTTCGGTATATTACTTGTCTCTGTAGTGTAAAAACTGTGGGAGGAGTCTACAAGCATTATCAAATCTAGCAGATGAAGTCACATGCATTTGGGGTGTCTCAGCATCTTGTGTTTACAACCACTGTTTCCTAGCAACGCTCATGCCCTGTTTATGCTTCTCAAATACTGCTCAATACACAATAGACAGGATAATGATAGATTTAACAACTGTGCAGTAATTCAAATGGCCGTATTTTAAAAACTATACATCCTACAGCGAAGATCTTTATATTGTGAGAATCACAAGACCCAGACCTAGATTTTGATGTATAGTATGTCTCTGAAATATTAAAAATGAAGGCACAGTCGCAGTTTAGAAATTGCCCTTCAAATTTGGAGGGGCTAGAGTGTAGTTTCAATGAATGTCAATGGACGGCATGAGTTGCAAACAAATGGTCATATTGTGAAAACTATCAGGACTATGGCTTAGCCGTGGACATGTTTAGTGGCAGCAGGGATAGCTGAACGTTTTGATATAAGATTTGTGTAGGTGGGCTTGAAAATGAGGGAGTGGCGGCAGTTTAGAAATCATGTTCTGATTTTCCAGCTTTTGTCATCTCCCACTCTAGTTTCCCCATTCATTCCTATGGGACCAATTTCGCCGCAAAAACGACGATCTTTCGTGAACCATTCAGCGAAACGTTCCACAAAGTAATAGCACACCATTCGGGAACAATCCGCATGTTTCGGTATATTACTTGTCTATGTAGTGTAAAAACTGTGGGAGGAGTTAGGGTGGTAAATTTGGCTATAATAATAAGAATAATATATATGTGAGATAACAGTAAGTGGTCTTGCTATGCAAGAACACTTAATAATATATATGTGAGATAACAGTAAGTGGTCTTGCTATGCAAGAACACTTAATAAGAACTAGAAAAGCTACAATTTCTGGGGAAATTGTGAAAGTGTTCTTGCCTCTACAACTGGAGTGGGCGGAGTAACTGGGTGGGGTGGAATGGCTTGAGTAACTGTGAAAAGTATTAAAAAGCTTAATATTTTAAAAAGTATAAATAGTAGTAAAAAAGTTCCATCATTAGCTGAAAGAGCTGAACATTTTTTTCAAAAGTAATTTTTTTTTTTCAAAAAGTAATTTTTTTTTTTAAAAAATGATTTTTTTTTCTTCAAAAAGTATTTTTTTTTTTCAAAAGTGATTTTTTTTTTCAAAAATTATATTTTTTTTTTCAAAAATGATTTTTTTTTTCAAAAATAATTTTTGCTTTTAAAAAATGAATTTTTTTTTTTTCAAAAATGATTTTTTTTTTTCAAAAATGAATTTTTTTTTTTCAAAAATGAATTTTTTTTCAAAAATGATTTTTTTTTTTCAAAAATATATTTTTTTTATGGGGCGGTCATAATGTTTTGGCTGATCATGGGGTTGTCAGCTTTTGTCACCTCCCACTCTAGTTTTGAACATTTCGCCATTCATTCCTATGGGACCAATTTCGTCGCAAAAACAACGCTATTTCGTGAACCATTCGGCGAAACGTTCCAGAAAGTAATAGCACACCAATTAAATGACATTGATTCCGGATTCACACTAGTATATTTCAGCTTTTCACAAAGTTCCACAAGGTAATAGCACACCAATTAAATGACATTGAACATTTCACCATTCATTCCTATGGGACCAATATTGCCGCAAAAACGACGATATTTCGTGAACCATTCGGCGAAAAAAGTTTCACAAAGTAATAGCACACCAATTAAATGACATTGAACATTTTGCCATTCATTCCTATGGGACCAATTTTGCCGCAAAAACTATGATATTTCGTGAACCATTCGGTGAAAAGTTCCACAAAGTAATAGCACACCAATCGGGAACAATCCGCACGTTTCGGTATATTACTTGTCTCTGTAGTGTAAAAACTGTGGGAGGAGTCTACAAGCATTATCAAGTCTAGCAGATGAAGTCACATGCATTTGGGGTGTCTCAGCATCTTGTGTTTACAACCACTGTTTCCTAGCAACGCTCATGCCCTGTTTATGCTTCACAAATACTGCTCCATACACAGTACACAGGACCATGATAGATGTAGTAACTATGCAGTAATTCAAATGGCCGTATTTTAAAAACTATAAATCCTACAGCGAAGATCTTTATATTGTGAGAATCACAAGACCCAGACCTAGATTTTGATGTATAGTATGTCTCTGAAATATTAAATATGGAGGCACGGTCTTAGTTTAGAAATTGCCCTTCAAATTTGAAGGGGCTAGAGTGTAGTTTCAATGAATGTCAATAGACGGCGTGAGTTGCAAACAAATGGTCATATTGTGAAAACTATCAGGACTATGGCTTAGCCGTGGACATGTTTAGTGGCAGCAGGGATAGCTGAATGTTTTGATATAAGATTTGTGTAGGTGGGCTTGAAAATGAGGGAGTGGTGGCAGTTTAGAAATCATGTTCTGTTCTGGATGCACCCTGTTAAAAGGGACACCAGAGGATGGATGTGGGAAGTGAGGACGTGAGAACGTAACGTCCGTCACAGAGGGAGGGATCCCAGTGTACCAGCAAGACGCTGCCTCGAGGAATGCTCTGTGAAGCCGTCAGCGTTCACAACACAACAGGAGGAGAACTTCAGCCCCCAGCTTGCCAATGAGGAAAAATGACAGCTCCATGAAAAATCATACCTCCAGAGAAGCGACCGGAGCAGTAAGATAAAAACGAGAACCGTGAGTGATCTGTGAAACAGCAACAAGCTTCAATCTCCCGTCCCCCCTCCCCTCCCCCTTCCTCTCCCCCCCTCCGTCTCCCTTGCCTGCCGGGCGGCTGGTAAGATTTATTGTTTGTAGTGATTTGCAGCTATAACATAGGAGGAAGCAAAAACGAAACTGCTGGAGACACGGAGCCGCAAAGAGTGGAGAGGGTAAGACGTGGATGGATGAGAGGGATGTGGATAAATGACATGTAAATCTATAGAAGCCAAGCGTACTATGAAATGAAGAAAGTTTTAAATATGAGTTGAAACAACTGAGAAATACACTACTGAAAAAGCTGATACGGTGACTGAAGGTCAAGGGACTGTGTTTGAAAGTAATTTGTAAAACAGTTGCAAGTCTTGGCTTCCCGTCCCCCCCCCCCCTCTTTTGGTCTTCCCCCCCCTGTCCCCCCCCTCTCCTGTTCCCCCTGCATCCAGAGTGGCTGATCAGAGGATTTATTATCCGCAAGGACTTAAAGCTGGACTGTGTGTAAAAAGGAATATATATGAACCCCAGCAGTTCCCTGTATTGTCAGCATAAAGTGTTTGGGAGGCAGATCTGAAAGAACAACATCTATTTAAAGGTTAAAACGGTCAAAGTTTAAAGAAACCAGCAGAAGTATAACACGCAAAAAACACATTTAGCTGGGGACCACCTGATTATTACACCTGATTACTACAAAAACACAAACAGGACTGATATACGGGTACCCCCGGATAGGGGTAACCTGGAGCAACGCTCGCAACCACCATCCTTACTGCCCACCCTCATAAATTGCCTGCGGCCCCTCCATACATTCAGATATATCTCTCCCCACTAAAAAAGGGGGAGCAAGGAAATAAGACTGGGTAAACGAATAAGAGTAACAAAGAAGGCAAAAATGAGTAAAAGCACAAACAAAGCGACAAGAGGAGGTGCCCTTAAATCCCCAAAAGATAAACTAGGGACTAGTACACTGAAGCAGTATATGACACAAGGAGCTAGCCCAAGAAACCTAGAAGCGGAGAAGCAGGGGAAAGCGAAGATGGAAAATAAAAAAGGGACGGACAAAAAGGTGGGGGAGACCCCAGAACACTCCAGGGAAGAGTTTACATCAGAAGGGGAGCTGGAGAGTAGTAGGATAGAGGGGAGACCACCCGAGTCTCTCCCCCCCACAAAGGAAGAGATGAACGAGATGCTATTGAGGCTAGAAAAGTCGATCAAAGCAGACATCAGTATGATGAGAGGAGATCTGGGAAGCCTCCTGGACAGGGTAGAAGAAACAGAAAAAACGGTAGAGAATCAAAAGAAAGAACTGGAAACCCTTAAACAGCAAATGAAAACAGCAAAACAAATACAGAAGGAAATCCTTTATAAAATAGAAGATCAGGAAAATAGAAACAGAAGACAGAATATAAGGCTACGATCAGTCCCAGAAAAAGAGGGAGAAGATCTAAGGAAAATGTGCTCAATAGTATTTGGCCCCCTTATAGATAAAAAGGACGAAGAACCCCTAAGGATAGAAAGAATACATAGAGTCGGACACCGGAGAAACTCAGAAGAAAGACCACGGGACATTATTATTAGATTTAGATTTTATGAAGATAAGTCGGAGATCTGGGGAAAGTTAAGGAGAAAATCACCCCTGGTATATGAGGGTACGGAGATACAGGTGTACGCCGATCTATCTCAAGAAACCTTAACAAGAAGAAGACACCTTAAACCCCTCTTAGAAAAGATGAGGCAACAAAACATCAGATATAGCTGGGGGTTCCCAGCCTGCCTGATAGGATACAAAGAGGGGAGATCAGCGAAATTGCGCTTTCCTGAAGATCTGGAAGGGTTCTGTGGAAAACTAGACTTGCAAATTCCAGATATACCGGGCTGGACGGGGGGGGATTAGGGGGGAAGAGCACACAGATCACGTAAAACAGAAGATAGCAGGTCAACACCCCTTCAAATTTTTCAATCTAAGGAAGGGGTGAGAGGGTACACTGGGTCCCATACCTTGGGACAAATAGGTTTGTTGGTCGCCCTGATGTTTGGGGCGCCGAACAAACGAGGGGCCCACAGGGGGCCAGGAGGGAAGGGGGAGGGAGGGGGGGAGATGGATGGGGGGGTGGTGGGAGGGGGGGGGATGGGGAGGAGGGGGGGCACATGATGCATATGTCGGGATAGAGGGAGGGGTGGCTCAGGGAGGGGGGAGGATGGATGGGGGGAGGGGGGGGGAGGAAGGGGAACGGGCAGTAGGGGGGGTACAGTGTGCACTTGCCCAGATAGAAAAAGGGGTAGCTCAAGGTAGGTTAAAGGCACAAAAGATAGCAAACTCAGAAAAATGACAACACTGAAATTTCTTTCCTATAACGTAAAAGGGTTAAACTCAAATTTAAAAAGGCATAAAATCTTGAGGGAACTACAAACCTATGGAGCAGGGGTGGTGTCCCTGCAGGAGACCCATTTAACGCATGAATCAAATATTAGATTAAGATCAAAAGAATCTCCGTATTGGTTCTATGGAGATGCAATATCGAATAGAGCAAGGGGAGTGGCAATAGGATTGGCCAAAGGGGTACAGTTTAAACTAGGAGGTATGATGCAGGACCCAGGAGGGAGATTTTTATTCCTCAAAGGAATACTCGGAGGAATGGAATGTACCCTTGCAAACATATATGCCCCCAACAAAAACCCAGTAAGGTTTCTCAAGGGCACATTAGAGAAATTAATGGATTTCAAGAAGGGAGAACTCATAGTAATGGGGGACCTAAACGTGTGTTTAGAACCAGAGATCGACAGTACGTCCGGGGCACAGGGGACGAATAACGGACAGATGAGGAAGATAAAACAGGAACTACATAAAAATCAACTGGTAGACATCTGGAGGGTTATGAATGGTAAAATACGAGACTATACGTTCTACTCCCCTGTGCACCGGACGTACTCTAGGATTGACTACATATTAGTAGACCATAGACTTTTAGATAGGATAGTAGGTTCAAAAATAGGAATAATCACAATATCAGACCATGCCCCCATTGAGATGGAGATGCAGATTAATAGGGCACAAGGGGGGCAATCAATGTGGAGAATAAACGAAGATCTATTACAAAACGAAGAAATCTCCAAAAAAATAGAGAGAGAGCTAAAATACTATTTTGAAACAAATGAAACAGGAGATACATCGGGATCGGTGACTTGGGAAGCACATAAAGCCTACATAAGGGGAATAATAATAAAAGAGGGAGCAAGGAGAAAGAGGGAAAGGAAAAACAGGATGGGAAATGTTATAAAAGAAATTTTTAACTTAGAACAAGAACATAAAAAACACAGAGGACACCACCAAACAATATACCTCGCACTGATAAATAAACGGGATGAATTAAAAAAGCTGATGGAACAAGAAACAAAGGAAAAATTTAACCAAATAGCTAAAGAAAGATATCTGTATGGAAATAAGGCGGGAAAGCATTTAGCCAGAATGCTCAGGAAAAATAAAGCCCTTAACTTTATAGGAAAGATACAGGATAAACATGGGAAGATGGTGTATGAAACCAAAGAGATTGGGGAAGTATTTAAAAACTACTATAGTGAACTATATACGGAGGAGACTAATGGAGACCAGATAATGGAGGAAAGCAAAAACAGGAAGATAGAGGAATTCTTAAAAAGCGCCAAATTAACCAAAATTACAAAAAATGCTAGAGAGGCTCTGGAGAAACCAATTACAGAGGAAGAGATATATAGAGCAATAGCAGATAGTACACAGGGGAAAAGCCCGGGTCCGGATGGGTTCACCACATATTACTACAAGAAATTTAAAGACATACTAGTTCCGAAAATGTGTAAGTACATGAACGGGGTGGGAAGTGAATATGAATTAAGTAATGAGGCGCTTTTCGCTACAATCACCGTAATCCCCAAAGAGGCCAAAGACGCAACTTTATGCGCGAGTTACAGACCGATATCATTGATTAATGTAGATACAAAAATATACTCAAAAGTATTGGCCACAAGGATAAAAGAACTGATGAATGGGGTGATTCATCCGGACCAAGTAGGCTTTATAGCGGGAAGGGAAGGAAGAGACAATGGGGTGAGAACCCTACTGTTGCTCCAGAAGAGAAGGGAGGAGGGACTCCCAGGTCTGCTCTTGTCAAGTGATGCCGAAAAGGCGTTTGACAGGGTGGCCTGGGAGTTCCTGTTTAGAACCCTAGAAATAATTGGAATCGGCCCCAAGATGATAGGATGGATTAAAGCACTTTATAGGAAACCTAAGGCGGCCATTAAGATCAATGGAACCCTGTCATCACCTTTCGAGATGAAGAGAGGGACAAGACAGGGATGTCCCCTGTCCCCCCTTCTCTTCGTGCTGGCCCTAGAACCCCTCCTGTCAACAATTAGAAATAACCCTGATATTGAAGGATTCAAGGTGGGAAAAGAGGAGCACAAACTGGCTGCTTATGTGGACGACGTGCTCTTCTATATAAGTAACCCCGGAAATACACTACCAAGATTGGTCAAAATATTAAAACAATATGGAGAAATAACAAACTTTAAGATCAATATGGGGAAATCAGAAATTTTGAAGATAAAAGTGAGTAAAACAGAGGAGGAAAAACTGAAGAGAGATTTCCAATTTTGCTGGAAAAAAGAGATTAAATATCTGGGAATAATGCTTTCGAACTCCCCGGAAAAGTTATATAGGAAAAACTATATCCATCTCTTAGAGGAAATAAGGAGGGAAGGGAAAAAACTTCAGATAAAACCTCTTTCATGGATGGGGCGTATTAACGCCATAAAGATGGTCCTCTTACCTAAGATCACGTATAAATTCCAAATGTTGCCCATTAGACTCCCACAGGAATATATTAGAAAGCTGAAATCAATAATCTCTAACATAATATGGAAGAACAAAAGATCAAGAATATCTCTCAAGACACTAAAACAAGATAGAGCCAAAGGAGGCCTCGCGGTCCCAGATATCCTAAAATATTACAAAGCAATAATTATGTCAAGAGCAATAGAATGGGCTAGGGATAACCAAGAAAAAAGATGGGTGAATATAGAGAATCACTACAGTAAAACACGCTTAGGATCTATAATTTGGAACCCTCCGAGTCACAGAACGGTAGATGAGGAAACACACGGTTTGACAAAAATAGTTTTAAAAACATGGGAGGTAGCATATAAACAGTTAGATAAGACTTTTAATTCTCCTCTGATAGAATTAAAGGAGAATGAATATTTTGCACCAGGGAAAAGAGATATAGGGGGGAACTGGATAAAAAAAGATAAAGTACAGCTTAGAGAAATACTTAAAAAAGGGAAAATAGTCACAATAGCTGAATTGAAAGAAAACACAGACACATGGGTGATAGATGAATGGAGGTACATGCAACTAGATCGCTTCGTGAAAAATTTACCTCAACCAATAAGATCTGGAGAAAACTTGACAGAACTAGAAAAATTATGTTGCGCGGAAAAGACAAAAAACACAATATCCAAGCTATATAAACTATTATTAAAAGTAGAAGAAGCAGAGGTACCCACATTCATCAGAAATTGGGAAAAGGAGTTGGGAACACAAAAAGACACGAACACGATTAATAAAATGCTCAGTCTAGCCCATAGCTCAGCGGCAGATACAAAAACGGCCGAGATGAATTATAAATGCATGGCAAGGTGGTACGCAACGCCAGATAGGATGAGTAAATTCCAACAGGGGAAATCGGCAGAGTGCTGGCGGGGATGTGGAGAGATGGGCACTATGGCTCACTTATGGTGGAATTGCCCGGTAATTAGGGAATATTGGAAAAATATCCTGAGTTTGATAAAGGAGATTACAAAAATAGAGGTGAAGGAGGACCCATGGGTGGTTCTCTTCCACGGCATAGAAGGAAGTGTGAAACAATATAAAACATCTCTGGTTCCACATCTATTGAATGCAGCAAAAAGATTAATCCCCAAAAATTGGTGGGGAAAAGAAAGTCCAGAGGTGTGGGACTGGATAAATGCCGTGGAGGAGACCCACACCATGGAGCAGTTTTCTTTGTATTAAGAGGAAAAGAGAGAAGTAGATAATTGGAAATGTTGGAAGGAGTTTAAAAAAACATGGAGTTATGCGGAAAAAATCAAGATGTAACTACCCACTAAATAAGACCATGGGCAGTGCACAGGGGTGGGAGGGGGAGGGGGGGAGGGAGGGGAGGGGGGAGGGAGGGGAGGGGTTATATATATATATATAAGTGTACGTTTTTTTGCCTTTTCTTTTTCTTTGCTTTTAGATAGGTGAAACAGAGAGTTTCATGAATAAAGATAAAATTTTAGATAAGGAGAATTAAGGGTTACGCCTTAATAGGTGAGGCTAAGTTTTATATAATTATTCTATGTAAACCCCTGTCTTGACCCCCCATGGGAAATAAAAATAAATACGCCACAGTGATGAAGAGATAAGAAGAGATACTTATGAGCGAGAAAGCTGAAATTAGTCTCTCTAAGAATTTTCTGAAGTGGCAAAAAAAAAAAAAAAAAAAAAGAAATCATGTTCTGATTTTTCAGCTTTTGTCACCTCCCACTCTAGCTTCCCCATTCATTCCTATGGGACCAATTTCGCCACAAAAACAACAATATTTCGTGAACCATTCGGCGAAACGTTCCACAAAATAACAGCACACCATTCGGGAACAATCCGCACGTTTTGGTATATTACTTGTCTATGTAGTGTAAAAATTGTGGGAGGAGTTAGGGTGGTAAATTTGGCTATAATAATAATAATAAGAACTAGAAAAGGTACAATTTCTGGCGAAATTGTGAAAAGTGTTCTTGCCTCTACAACTGGAGTGGGCGGAGTAACTGGAGGGAGTGGCTTGAGTAACTGTGAAATGTGTTAAAAAGCTTAATATTTTAAAAAGTATAAATAGTAGTAAAAAGGTTGAAGTCTCATCATTAGCTGAAAGAGCACAAACATTTTTTTCAAAAATGATTTTTTTTTCAAAAAATATATATTTTTTTTTTCAAAAAAAATTTTTTTCAAAAATATATTTTTTTTTTCAAAAATATATTTTTTTTTTCAAAAATATATTTTTTTTTTCAAAAATATATATTTTTTTTCAAAAATGATTTTTTTTTTCAAAAATGATTTTTTTTTTCAAAAATTATTATTTTTTTTAAAAATGATTTTTTTTTTCAAAAATTTTTTTTTTTTCAAAAATTTTTTTTTTTTCAAAAATGAGTTTTTTTTTCAAAAATAATTTTTTTTTTCAAAAATAATTTTTTTTTTCAAAAATAATTTTTTTTTTCAAAAATGAATTTCATATTTTTTTCAAAAATGATTTTTTTTTTTTTCAAAAATATTTTTTTTTTACATGGGGCGGTCATAATGTTTTGGCTGATAATGGGGTTGTCAGCTTCTGTCACCTCCCACTTTAGTTTTGAACATTTCGCCATTCATTCCTATGGGACCAATTTTGCCGCAAAAACTACGACATTTCGTGGACCATTCGGCAAAACGTTCCACAAAGTAATAACACACCAATCGGGAACAATCCGCACGTTTCGGTATATTACTTGTCTCTGTAGTGTAAAAACTGTGGGAGGAGTCTACAAGCATTATCAAGTCTAGCAGATGAAGTCACATGCATTTGGGGTGTCTCAGCATCTTGTGTTTACAACCACTGTTTCCTAGCAACGCTCATGCCCTGTTTATGCTTCCCAAATACTGCTTCATCAAAACTGCCCCATCAGAATTACCCCATCAAAACTGCCCCATCATATTCCTCTATTATAAATCAGTACATGGTGTGTCTGTCCCCTCCCCCGGGCTCTGTAATCAGAGCTGAGATGCTCCAGCCACCTCCCCCCTGTGTATAACAGAAGCTTTGGTAACCATGGCAACAAAACAAACACTAACAGTACACTCTGATTAATGGCTAAAATTTCCTGAAATGACCTCTAAACAAATGGCCGTATTTTAAAAACTATACATCCTACAGCGAAGATCTTTATATTGTGAGAATCACAAGACCCAGACCTAGATTTTGATACATAGTATGTCTCTGAAATATTAAAATTGAAGGCACGGTCGCAGTTTAGAAATTGCCCTTCAAATTTGAAGGGGCTAGAGTGTAGTTTCAATGAATGTCAATGGACGGTGTGAGTTGCAAACAAATGGTCATATTGTGAAAACTATCAGGTCTATGGCTTAGCCGTGGACATGTTTAGTGGCAGCAGGGATAGCTGAACGTTTTGATATAAGAATTGTGTAGGTGGGCTTGAAAATGAGGGAGTGGCGGCAGTTTAGAAATCATGTTCTGATTTTTCAGCTTTTGTCACCTCCCACTCTAGCTTCCCCATTCATTCCTATGGGACCAATTTCGCCGCAAAAATGACGATATTTCGTGAACCCTTTGGCGAAACGTTCCACAAAATAATAGCACACCATTCGGGAACAATCCGCACGTTTTGGTATATTACTTGTCTATGTAGTGTAAAAACTGTGGGAGGAGTTAGGGTGGTAAATTTGGCTATAATAATAATAATAATAACTAGAAAAGCTACAATTTCTGGGGAAATTGTGAAAGTGTTCTTGCCTCTACAACTGGAGTGGGCGGAGTAACTGGGTGGGGTGGAGTGGCTTGAGTAACTGTGAAAAGTGTTAAAAAGCTTAATATTTTAAAAAGTATAAATAGTAGTAAAAAAGTTCCATCATTCGCTGAAAGAGCTGAACATTTTTTTCAAAAGTAATTTTTTTTTTCAAAAATGAATTTTTTTTAATCAAAAATGATTTTTTTTTCTTCAAAAATGATTTTTTTTTTCAAAAGTAATTTTTTTTTTCAAAGGTAATTTTTTTTTTCAAAAATCAATTTTTTTATTTCAAAAATAATTTTTTTTTCGAAATTATTATTTTTTTTTAAAGTAATTTTTTTTTCAAAAATAATTTTTTTTTTTCAAAAATATTTTTTTTTTCAAATATATTTTTTTTTCAAAAATAATTTTTTTTTTAAAAGAAATTTTATTTTCAAAAATATTTTTTTTTTTCAAAAATAATTTTTTTTTTTCAAAAATATTTTTTTTTTCAAAAATATTTTTTTTTTTTTTCAAAAATGATTTTTTTTTTTTTCAAAAATTATTTTTTTACTTTTTTCAAAATTTTTTTTTTTTTTTCAAAAATATTTTTTTTTTTACATGGGGCGGTCATAATGTTTTGGCTGACTGCTTCATCAAAACTGCCCCATCAGAATTACCCCATCAAAACTGCCCCATCATATTCCTCTATTATAAATCAGTACATGGTGTGTCTGTCCCCTCCCCCGGGCTCTGTAATCAGAGCTGAGATGCTCCAGCCACCTCCCCCCTGTGTATAACAGAAGCTTTGGTAACCATGGCAACAAAACAAACACTAACAGTACACTCTGATTAATGGCTAAAATTTCCTGAAATGACCTCTAAACAAATGGCCGTATTTTAAAAACTATACATCCTACAGCGAAGATCTTTATATTGTGAGAATCACAAGACCCAGACCTAGATTTTGATACATAGTATGTCTCTGAAATATTAAAATTGAAGGCACGGTCGCAGTTTAGAAATTGCCCTTCAAATTTGAAGGGGCTAGAGTGTAGTTTCAATGAATGTCAATGGACGGTGTGAGTTGCAAACAAATGGTCATATTGTGAAAACTATCAGGTCTATGGCTTAGCCGTGGACATGTTTAGTGGCAGCAGGGATAGCTGAACGTTTTGATATAAGAATTGTGTAGGTGGGCTTGAAAATGAGGGAGTGGCGGCAGTTTAGAAATCATGTTCTGATTTTTCAGCTTTTGTCACCTCCCACTCTAGCTTCCCCATTCATTCCTATGGGACCAATTTCGCTGCAAAAATGACGATATTTCGTGAACCCTTTGGCGAAACGTTCCACAAAATAATAGCACACCATTCGGGAACAATCCGCACGTTTTGGTATATTACTTGTCTATGTAGTGTAAAAACTGTGGGAGGAGTTAGGGTGGTAAATTTGGCTATAATAATAATAATAATAACTAGAAAAGCTACAATTTCTGGGGAAATTGTGAAAGTGTTCTTGCCTCTACAACTGGAGTGGGCGGAGTAACTGGGTGGGGTGGAGTGGCTTGAGTAACTGTGAAAAGTGTTAAAAAGCTTAATATTTTAAAAAGTATAAATAGTAGTAAAAAAGTTCCATCATTCGCTGAAAGAGCTGAACATTTTTTTCAAAAGTAATTTTTTTTTTCAAAAATGAATTTTTTTTAATCAAAAATGATTTTTTTTTCTTCAAAAATGATTTTTTTTTTCAAAAGTAATTTTTTTTTTCAAAGGTAATTTTTTTTTTCAAAAATCAATTTTTTTATTTCAAAAATAATTTTTTTTTCGAAATTATTATTTTTTTTTAAAGTAATTTTTTTTTCAAAAATAATTTTTTTTTTTCAAAAATATTTTTTTTTTCAAATATATTTTTTTTTCAAAAATAATTTTTTTTTTAAAAGAAATTTTATTTTCAAAAATATTTTTTTTTTTCAAAAATAATTTTTTTTTTTCAAAAATATTTTTTTTTTCAAAAATATTTTTTTTTTTTTTCAAAAATGATTTTTTTTTTTTTCAAAAATTATTTTTTTACTTTTTTCAAAATTTTTTTTTTTTTTTCAAAAATATTTTTTTTTTTACATGGGGCGGTCATAATGTTTTGGCTGACTGCTTCATCAAAACTGCCCCATCAGAATTACCCCATCAAAACTGCCCCATCATATTCCTCTATTATAAATCAGTACATGGTGTGTCTGTCCCCTCCCCCGGGCTCTGTAATCAGAGCTGAGATGCTCCAGCCACCTCCCCCCTGTGTATAACAGAAGCTTTGGTAACCATGGCAACAAAACAAACACTAACAGTACACTCTGATTAATGGCTAAAATTTCCTGAAATGACCTCTAAACAAATGGCCGTATTTTAAAAACTATACATCCTACAGCGAAGATCTTTATATTGTGAGAATCACAAGACCCAGACCTAGATTTTGATACATAGTATGTCTCTGAAATATTAAAATTGAAGGCACGGTCGCAGTTTAGAAATTGCCCTTCAAATTTGAAGGGGCTAGAGTGTAGTTTCAATGAATGTCAATGGACGGTGTGAGTTGCAAACAAATGGTCATATTGTGAAAACTATCAGGTCTATGGCTTAGCCGTGGACATGTTTGGTGGCAGCAGGGATAGCTGAACGTTTTTATATAAGAATTGTGCAGGTGGGCTTGAAAATGAGGGAGTGGCGGCAGTTTAGAAATCATGTTCTGATTTTTCAGCTTTTGTCACCTCCCACTCTAGCTTCCCCATTCATTCCTATGGGACCAATTTCGCCGCAAAAATGACGATATTTCGTGAACCCTTTGGCGAAACGTTCCACAAAATAATAGCACACCATTCGGGAACAATCCGCACGTTTTGGTATATTACTTGTCTATGTAGTGTAAAAACTGTGGGAGGAGTTAGGGTGGTAAATTTGGCTATAATAATAATAATAATAACTAGAAAAGCTACAATTTCTGGGGAAATTGTGAAAGTGTTCTTGCCTCTACAACTGGAGTGGGCGGAGTAACTGGGTGGGGTGGAGTGGCTTGAGTAACTGTGAAAAGTGTTAAAAAGCTTAATATTTTAAAAAGTATAAATAGTAGTAAAAAAGTTCCATCATTCGCTGAAAGAGCTGAACATTTTTTTCAAAAGTAATTTTTTTTTTCAAAAATGAATTTTTTTTAATCAAAAATGATTTTTTTTTCTTCAAAAATGATTTTTTTTTTCAAAAGTAATTTTTTTTTTCAAAGGTAATTTTTTTTTTCAAAAATCAATTTTTTTATTTCAAAAATAATTTTTTTTTCGAAATTATTATTTTTTTTTAAAGTAATTTTTTTTTCAAAAATAATTTTTTTTTTTCAAAAATATTTTTTTTTTCAAATATATTTTTTTTTCAAAAATAATTTTTTTTTTAAAAGAAATTTTATTTTCAAAAATATTTTTTTTTTTCAAAAATAATTTTTTTTTTTCAAAAATATTTTTTTTTTCAAAAATATTTTTTTTTTTTTTCAAAAATGATTTTTTTTTTTTCAAAAATTATTTTTTTACTTTTTTCAAAATTTTTTTTTTTTTTTCAAAAATATTTTTTTTTTTACATGGGGCGGTCATAATGTTTTGGCTGATCATGGGGTGGTCATAATGTTTTGGCTGATCATGGGGTTGTCAGCTTTTGTCACTTCCCACTCTAGTTTTGAACATTTCGCCATTCATTCCTATGGGACCAATTTCGCCGCAAAAACGTCATTTCGTGGACCATTCGGCAAAACATTCCACAAAGTAATAACACACCAATCGGGAACAATCCGCTCGTTTCGGTATATTATTTGTCTCTGTAGTGTGAAAACTGTGGGAGGAGTCTACAAGCATTATCAAGTCTAGCAGATGAAGTCACATGCATTTGGGGTGTCTCAGCATCTTGTGTTTACAACCACTGTTTCCTAGCAACGCTCATGCCCTGTTTATGCTTCCCAAATACTGCTTCATCAAAACTGCCCCATCAGAATTACCCCATCAAAACTGCCCCATCATAATTGCCCCATCAAAACTGCCCCATCAGAATTGCCCTATCAAAACTGCCCCATCATATTCCTCTATTATAAATCAGTACATGGTGTGTCTGTCCCCTCCCCCGGGCTCTGTAATCAGCTGAGATGCTCCAGCCACCTTCCCCCCTGTGTATAACAGAAGCTTTGGTAACCATGGCAACAAAACAAACACTAACAGTACACTCTGATTAATGGCTAAAATTTCCTGAAATGACCTCTAAACAAATGGCCGTATTTTAAAAACTATACATCCTACAGCGAAGATCTTTATATTGTGAGAATCACAAGACCCAGACCTAGATTTTGATGTATAGTATGTCTCTGAAATATTAAAAATGAAGGCACAGTCGCAGTTTAGAAATTGCCCTTCAAATTTGGAGGGGGCTAGAGTGTAGTTTCAATGAATGTCAATGGACGGCGTGAGTTGCAAACAAATGGTCATATTGTGAAAACTATCAGGACTATGGCTTAGCCGTGGACATGTTTAGTGGCAGCAGGGATAGCTGAACATTTTGATATAAGATTTGTGTAGGTGGGCTTGAAAATGAGGGAGTGGCGGCAGTTTAGAAATCATGTTCTGATTTTCCAGCTTTTGTCATCTCCCACTCTAGTTTCCCCATTCATTCCTATGGGACCAATTTCGCCGCAAAAATGACGATATTTTGTGAACCATTCGGCGAAACGTTCCACAAAGTAATAGCACACCATTCGGGAACAATCCGCACGTTTCGGTATATTACTTGTCTATGTAGTGTAAAAACTGTGGGAGGAGTTAGGGTGGTAAATTTGGCTATAATAATAAGAATAATATATATGTGAGATAACAGTAAGTGGTCTTGCTATGCAAGAACACTTAACTAGAAAAGCTACAATTTCTGGGGAAATTGTGAAAGTGTTCTTGCCTCTACAACTGGAGTGGGCGGAGTAACTGGGTGGGGTGGAGTGGCTTGAGTAACTGTGAAAAGTGTTAAAAAGCTTAATATTTTAAAAAGTATAAATAGTAGTAAAAAAGTTCCATCATTAGCTGAAAGAGCTGAACATTTTTATTCAAAAATTATTTTTTTTTTTTCAAAAATAATTTTTTTTTTTTCAAAAATATTTTTTTTTTCAAAAATATTTTTTTTAAAGTAATTTTTTTTTCAAAAATATTTTTTTTTTCAAAAATAATTTTTTTTTTTCAAAAATAATTTTTTTTTTTTTTCAAAAATAATTTTTTTTTTTTTCAAAAATAATTTTTTTTTTTCAAAAAAAATTTTTTTTTTTTCAAAAAAAATTTTTTTTTTTCAAAAATAATTTTTTTTTTCATGGGGCGGTCATAATGTTTCGGCTGATCATGGGGTTGTCAGCTTTTGTCACCTCCCACTCTAGTTTTGAACATTTCACCATTCATTCCTTATGGGACCAATTTCACCGCAAAAACGACGATATTTCGTGAACCATTCGGCGAAACGTTCCACAAAGTAATAGCACACCAATTAAATGACATTGAGGCCGGATTCACACTGGTATTTTTCAGATTTTCACAAAGTTCCACAAGGTAATAGGACACCAATTAAATGACATTGAACATTTCGCCATTCATTCCTATGGGACCAATTTCGCCGCAAAAACGACGATATTCCGTGAACCATTCGGCGAATGTGTAAAAACTGTGGGAGGAGTTAGGGTGGTAAATTATCAGCATTATCAAGCCTCGCAGATGAAGGTATGGCCACATGCATTTGGGGGGTTTCAGCATCTTGTGTTTACAACCACTGTTTCCTAGCAACGCTCATGTACTGTTTATGCTTCACACGCACTGCTCAATACACAACACAATGTAATTTCTACACAATACCATTTCTATCAAAACTGCCCCATCATATTGCCACCATCAAAACTGCCCCATCATAATTGCCCCACCAAAACTGCCCCATCATATTGCCACCATCAAAACTGCCCCATCATAATTGGCCCATTAAAACTGCCCCATCATATTCCTCTATTATAAATCAGTACATGGTGTGTCTGTCCCCTCCCCCGGGCTCTGTAATCAGAGCTGAGAAGCTCCAGCCACCTCCCCCTGTGTATAACAGAAGCTTTGGTAACCATGGCAACAAAACAAAACACAGTACACTCTGATTAATGGCTAAAATTTCCTGAAATGACCTCTAAACAAATGGCCGTATTTTAAAAACTATACATCCTACTGTCTCTGAAATATTAAAAATGGAGGCACGGTCGCAGTTTAGAAATTGCCCTTCAAATTTGAAGGGGCTAGAGTGTAGTTTCAATGAATGTCAATGGACGGCGTGAGTTGCAAACAAATGGTCATATTGTGAAAACTATCAGGACTATGGCTTAGCCGTGGACATGTTTAGTGGCAGCAAGGATAGCTGAACGTTTTGATATAAGATTTGTGTGGGTGGGCTTGAAAATGAGGGAGTGGCGGCAGTTTAGAAATCATGTTCTGATTTTCCAGCTTTTGTCATCTCCCACTCTAGTTTCCCCATTCATTCCTATGGGACCAATTTCGCCGCAAAAATGACGATATTTCGTGAACCATTCGGCGAAACGTTCCACAAAGTAATAGCACACCATTCGGGAACAATCCGCACGTTTCGGTATATTACTTGTCTATGTAGTGTAAAAACTGTGGGAGGAGTTAGGGTGGTAAATTTGGCTATAATAATAATAATAACTAGAAAAGGTACAATTTCTGGGGAAATTGTGAAAGTGTTCTTGCCTCTACAACTGGAGTGGGCGGAGTAACTGGGTGGGGTGGAGTGGCTTGAGTAACTGTGAAAAGTGTTAAAAAGCTTAATATTTTAAAAAGTATAAATAGTAATAAAAAAGTTCCATCATTCGCTGAAAGAGCTGAACATTTTTTTCAAAAGTAATTTTTTTTTTCAAAAATGAATTTTTTTTAATCAAAAATGATTTTTTTTTCTTCAAAAATGATTTTTTTTTTCAAAAGTAATTTTTTTTTTCAAAGGTAATTTTTTTATTTCAAAAATAATTTTTTTTTCGAAATTATTATTTTTTTTAAAGTAATTTTTTTTTCAAAAATAATTTTTTTTTTCAAAAATATTTTTTTTTTCAAATATATTTTTTTTTCAAAAATAATTTTTTTTTTAAAAGAAATTTTTTTTTCAAAAATATTTTTTTTTTTCAAAAATAATTTTTTTTTTTTCAAAAATATTTTTTTTTTCAAATATATATTTTTTTTTTTTTCAAAAATGATTTTTTTTTTTCAAAAATTTTTTTTTACTTTTTTCAAAAATAATTTTTTTTTTAAAAGAAATTTTTTTTTCAAAAATATTTTTTTTTTTCAAAAATAATTTTTTTTTTTTCAAAAATATTTTTTTTTTCAAAAATATATATTTTTTTTTCAAAAATGATTTTTTTTTTTTCAAAAATTTTTTTTTACTTTTTTCAAAATTTTTTTTTTTTTTACATGGGGCGGTCATAATGTTTTGGCTGATCATGGGGTGGTCAAAATGTTTTGGCTGATCATGGGGTTGTCAGCTTTTGTCACTTCCCACTCTAGTTTTGAACATTTCGCCATTCATTCCTATGGGACCAATTTCGCCGCAAAAACGTCATTTCGTGGACCATTCGGCAAAACATTCCACAAAGTAATAACACACCAATCGGGAACAATCCGCTCGTTTCGGTATATTACTTGTCTCTGTAGTGTAAAAACTGTGGGAGGAGTCTACAAGCATTATCAAGTCTAGCAGATGAAGTCACATGCATTTGGGGTGTTACAGCATCTTGTGTTTACAACCACTGTTTCCTAGCAACGCATAAGCTTCCCAAATACTGCTTCATCAAAACTGCCCCATCAGAATTACCCCATCAAAACTGCCCCATCATATTCCTCTATTATAAATCAGTACATGGTGTTTCTGTCCCCTCCCCCGTGCTCTGTAATCAGAGCTGAGATGCTCCAGCCACCTCCCCCTCTGTGTATAACAGAAGCTTTGGTAACCATGGCAACAAAACAAACACAGTACACTCTGATTAATGGCTAAAATTTCCTGAAATGACCTCTAAACAAATGGCCGTATTTTAAAAACTATACATCCTACAGCGAAGATCTTTATATTGTGAGAATCACAAGACCCAGACCTAGATTTTGATACATAGTATGTCTCTGAAATATTAAAATTGAAGGCACGGTCGCAGTTTAGAAATTTCCCTTCAAATTTGAAGGGGCTAGAGTGTAGTTTCAATGAATGTCAATGGACGGTGTGAGTTGCAAATAGGGATGAGCTTCGAGTTCGAGTCGAACTCATGTTCGACTCGAACATTGGCTGTTCGCAAGTTCACCGAACAGCGAACAATTTGGGGTGTTCGCGGCAAATTCGAATGCCGCGGAACACCCTTTAAAAGTCTATGGGAGAAATCAAAAGTGCTAATTTTAAAGGCTAATATGCAAGTTATTGTCATAAAAAGTGTTTGGGGACCTGGGTCCTGCCCCAGGGGACATGGATCAATGCAAAAAAAAGTTTTAAAAACGGCCGTTTTTTCAGGAGCAGTGATTTTAATAATGCTTAAAGTCAATCAATAAAAGTGTAATATCCCTTTAAATTTCGTACCTGGGGGGTGTCTATAGTGTGCCTGTAAAGGGGCGCATGTTTCCTGTGTTTAGAACAGTCTGACAGCAAAATGACATTTTGAAGGAAAAAACTCATTTAAAACTACTCGCGGCTATTGCATTGCCGACAATACACATAGAAGTTCATTGATAAAAACGGCATGGGAATTCCCCAAAGGGGAACCCCGAACCAAAATTAAAAAAAAAAAATGACGTGGGAGTCCCCCTAAATTCCATACCAGGCCCTTCAGGTCTGGTATGGATATTAAGGGGAACCCCGGCCAAAATTTAAAAAAAAAAATGACGTGGGGTTCCCCCTAAATTCCATACCAGACCCTTCAGGTCTGGTATGGATTTTAAGGGGAACCCCGCGCCAAAAAAAAAAAAAAAAAACGGCGTGGGGTCCCCCCAAAAATCCATACCAGACCCTTATCCGAGCACACAACCTGGCAGGCCGCAGGAAAAGAGGGGGGGACGAGAGTGCGGCCCCCCCTCCCTCCTGAACCGTACCAGGCCACATGCCCTCAACATTGGGAGGGTGCTTTAGGGTAGCCCCCCAAAACACCTTGTCCCCATGTTGATGAGGACAAGGGCCTCATCCCCACAACCCTGGCCGGTGGTTGTGGGGGTCTGCGGGCGGAGGGCTTATCGGAATCTGGAAGCCCCCTTTAACAAGGTGACCCCCAGATCCCGGCCCCCCCCCTGTGTGAAATGGTAAGGGGGTACATAAGTACCCCTACCATTTCACGAAAAAAGTGTCAAAAATGTTAAAAATGACAAGAGACAGTTTTTGACAATTCCTTTATTTAAATGCTTCTTCTTTCTTCTATCTTCCTTCATCTTCTGGTTCTTCTGGTTCTTCTGGCTCTTCTGGTTCTTCCTCCGGCGTTCTCGTCCAGCATCTCCTCCGCGGCGTCTTCTATCTTCCTCTCCTCGGGCCGCTCCGCACCCATGGCATGGGGGGGAGGCTCCCGCTCTTCTCTTCTTCTTTTCTTCTCTTCTTCTTTTCTTCTTTTCTTCTCCGGGCCGCTCCGCAATCCATGCTGGCATGGAGGGAGGCTCCCGCTGTGTGACGGCGCTCCTCGTCTGACAGTTCTTAAATAACGGGGGGGGGGGGCGGGGCCACCCGGTGACCCCGCCCCCCTCTGACGCACGGTGACTTGACGGGACTTCCCTGTGACGTCACGGGGAATGCCACAGGGAAGTCCCGTCAAGTCACCGTGCGTCAGAGGGGGGCGGGGTCACCGGGTGGCCCCGCCCCCCCCCCGTTATTTAAGAACTGTCAGACGAGGAGCGCTGTCACACAGCGGGAGCCTCCCTCCATGCCAGCATGGATTGCGGAGCGGCCCGGAGAAGAAAATGAAGAAGAGAAGAAGAGAAGAAAAGAAGAAGAGAAGAGCGGGAGCCTCCCCCCCCCATGCCATGGGTGTGGAGCGGCCCGAGGAGAAGAAGACAGAAGACGCCGCGGAGGAGATGCTGGACGAAAACGCCGGAGGAAGAACCAGAAGAGCCAGAAGAACCAGAAGAACCAGAAGATGAAGGAAGATAGAAGAAAGAAGAAGCATTTAAATAAAGGAATTGTCAAAAACTGTCTCTTGTCATTTTTAACATTTTTGACACTTTCTTCGTGAAATGGTAGGGGTACTTATGTACCCCCTTACCATTTCACACAGGGGGGGGGGCCGGGATCTGGGGGTCACCTTGTTAAAGGGGGCTTCCAGATTCCGATAAGCCCCCCGCCCGCAGACCCCCACAACCACCGGCCAGGGTTGTGGGGATGAGGCCCTTGTCCTCATCAACATGGGGACAAGGTGTTTTGGGGGGCTACCCCAAAGCACCCTCCCAATGTTGAGGGCATGTGGCCTGGTACGGTTCAGGAGGGAGGGGGGGCCGCACTCTCGTCCCCCCCTCTTTTCCTGCGGCCTGCCAGGTTGCGTGCTCGGATAAGGGTCTGGTATGGATTTTTGGGGGGACCCCACGCCGTTTTTTTTTTTTTTTTTTGGCGCGGGGTTCCCCTTAAAATCCATACCAGACCTGAAGGGTCTGGTATGGAATTTAGGGGGAACCCCACGTCATTTTTTTTTTTTAATTTTGGCCGGGGTTCCCCTTAATATCCATACCAGACCTGAAGGGCCTGGTATGGAATTTAGGAGGACTCCCACGTCATTTTTTTTTTTAATTTTGGTTCGGGGTTCCCCTTTGGGGAATTCCCATGCCGTTTTTATCAATGAACTTCTATGTGTATTGTCGGCAATGCAATAGCCGCGAGTAGTTTTAAATGAGTTTTTTCCTTCAAAATGTCATTTTGCTGTCAGACTGTTCTAAACACAGGAAACATGCGCCCCTTTACAGGCATACTATAGACACCCCCCAGGTACGAAATTTAAAGGGATATTACACTTTTATTGTTTGACTTTAAGCATTATTAAAATCACTGCTCCTGAAAAAACGGCCGTTTTTAAAACTTTTTTTTGCATTGATCCATGTCCCCTGGGGCAGGACCCAGGTCCCCAAACACTTTTTATGACAATAACTTTCATATATGCCTTTAAAATTAGCACTTTTGATTATTCATGTTCGTGTCCCATAGACTTTAACGGTGTTCGCATGTTCGAACAAACTTTTTTCCTGTTCGCATGTTCTGGTGCGAACCGAACAGGGGGGTGTTCGGCTCATCCCTAGTTGCAAACAAATGGTCATATTGTGAAAACTATCAGGTCTATGGCTTAGCCGTGGACATGTTTAGTGGCAGCAGGGATAGCTGAACGTTTTGATATAAGATTTGTGTAGGTGGGCTTGAAAATGAGGGAGTGGCGGCAGTTTAGAAATCATGTTCTGATTTTTCAGCTTTTGTCACCTCCCACTCTAGCTTCCCCATTCATTCCTATGGGACCAATTTCGCCGCAAAAATGACGATATTTCGTGAACCCTTTGGCGAAACGTTCCACAAAATAACAGCACACCATTCGGGAACAATCCGCACGTTTCGGTATATTACTTGTCTATGTAGTGTAAAAACTGTGGGAGGAGTTAGGGTGGTAAATTTGGCTATAATAATAATAATAAGAAGAAGAAGAAGAAGAAGAAGAAGAATATATATATGAGATAACAGTAAGTGGTCTTGCTATGCAAGAACACTTAATAAGAAGAAGAATATATATGTGAGATAACAGTAAGTGGTCTTGCTATGCAAGAACACTTAATATATATGTGAGATAACAGTAAGTGGTCTTGCTATGCAAGAACACTTAATAAGAACTAGAAAAGCTACAATTTCTGGGGAAATTGTGAAAGTGTTCTTGCCTCTACAACTGGAGTGGGCGGAGTAACTGGGTGGGGTGGAATGGCTTGAGTAACTAAAGTTCCATCATTAGCTGAAAGAGCTGAACATTTTTTTCAAAAGTAATTTTTTTTTTTTTCAAAAATGAATTTTTTTTTTTAAAAAATGATTTTTTTTTCTTCAAAAATGAATTTTTTTTTTCAAAAATGATTTTTTTTTTTCAAAAGTAATTTTTTTTTTCAAAAATAATTTTTTTTTTTTCAAAAATGATTTTTTTTTTCAAAAATTATTTTTTTTTTTCAAAAATGATTTTTTTTTTCAAAAATAATTTTTTCTTTTAAAAAATGAATTTTTTTTTCAAAAATGATTTTTTTTTTCAAAAATGAATTATTTTTTTTCAAAAATGAATTTTTTTTCAAAAATGATTTTTTTTTTTCAAAAATATTTTTTTTTTATGGGGCGGTCATAATGTTTTGGCTGATCATGGGGTTGTCAGCTTTTGTCACCTCCCACTCTAGTTTTGAACATTTCGCCATTCATTCCTATGGGACCAATTTCGTCGCAAAAACAACGATATTTCGTGAACCATTCGGCGAAACGTTCCAGAAAGTAATAGCACACCAATTAAATGACATTGATTCCGGATTCACACTGGTATATTTCAGCTTTTCACAAAGTTCCACAAGGTAATAGCACACCAATTAAATGACATTGAACATTTCACCATTCATTCCTATGGGACCAATATTGCCGCAAAAACGACGATATTTCGTGAACCATTCGGCGAAAAAAGTTTCACAAAGTAATAGCACACCAATTAAATGACATTGAACATTTTGCCATTCATTCCTATGGGACCAATTTTGCCGCAAAAACTACGATATTTCGTGAACCATTCGGTGAAAAGTTCCACAAAGTAATAGCACACCAATCGGGAACAATCCGCACGTTTCGGTATATTACTTGTCTCTGTAGTGTAAAAACTGTGGGAGGAGTCTACAAGCATTATCAAGTCTAGCAGATGAAGTCACATGCATTTGGGGTGTCTCAGCATCTTGTGTTTACAACCACTTTTTCCTAGCAAGCTCATGCCCTGTTTATGCTTCACAAATACTGCTCCATACACAGTACACAGGACCATGATAGATGTAGTAACTATGCAGTAATTCAAATGGCCGTATTTTAAAAACTATAAATCCTACAGCGAAGATCTTTATATTGTGAGAATCACAAGACCCAGACCTAGATTTTGATGTATAGTATGTCTCTGAAATATTAAAAATGGAGGCACGGTCGCAGTTTAGAAATTGCCCTTCAAATTTGAAGGGGCTAGAGTGTAGTTTCAATGAATGTCAATGGACGGCGTGAGTTGCAAACAAATGGTCTTATTGTGAAAACTATCAGGGCTATGGCTTAGCCGTGGACATGTTTAGTGGCAGCAGGGATAGCTGAACGTTTTGATATAAGATTTGTGTAGGTGGGCTTGAAAATGAGGGAGTGGCGGCAGTTTAGAAATCATGTTCTGATTTTTCAGCTTTTGTCACCTCCCACTTTAGTTTCCCCATTCATTCCTATGGGACCAATTTCGCCGCAAAAATGACGATATTTCATGAACCATTTGGCGAAACGTTCCACAAAATAATAGCACACCATTCGGGAACAATCTGCACGTTTCGGTATATTACTTGTCTATGTAGTGTAAAAACTGTGGGAGGAGTTAGGGTGGTAAATTTGGCTATAATAATAATAAGAATAACTAGAAAAGGTACAATTTCTGGGGAAATTGTGAAAGTGTTCTTGCCTCTACAACTGGAGTGGGCGGAGTAACTGGGTGGGGTGGAGTGGCTTGAGTAACTGTGAAAAGTGTTAAAAAGCTTAATATTTTAAAAAGTATAAATAGTAGTAAAAAAGTTCCATCATTCGCTGAAAGAGCTGAACATTTTTTTCAAAAGTAATTTTTTTTTTCAAAAATGAATTTTTTTTCTTCAAAAATGATTTTTTTTTCAAAAGTAATTTTTTTTTTCAAAGGTAATTTTTTTTTTCAAAAATAATTTTTTTTTCGAAATTATTATTTTTTTTAAAGTAATTTTTTTTTCAAAAATAATTTTTTTTTTTCAAAAATATTTTTTTTTTTCAAATATATTTTTTTTTCAAAAATAATTTTTTTTTTAAAAGTAATTTTTTTTTCAAAAATATTTTTTTTTTTCAAAAATATTTTTTTTTTTCAAAAATATTTTTTTTTTCAAAAATATTTTTTTTTTTTTTCAAAAATTATTTTTTTACTTTTTTCAAAAATTATTTTTTTACTTTTTTCAAAAATTATTTTTTTTTTTCAAAAATATTTTTTTTTTTACATGGGGCGGTCATAATGTTTTGGCTGATCATGGGGTGGTCATAATGTTTTGGCTGATCATGGGGTTGTCAGCTTTTGTCACTTCCCACTCTAGTTTTGAACATTTCGCCATTCATTCCTATGGGACCAATTTCGCCGCAAAAACGTCATTTCGTGGACCATTCGGCAAAACATTCCACAAAGTAATAACACACCAATCGGGAACAATCCGCTCGTTTCGGTATATTATTTGTCTCTGTAGTGTGAAAACTGTGGGAGGAGTCTACAAGCATTATCAAGTCTAGCAGATGAAGTCACATGCATTTGGGGTGTCTCAGCATCTTGTGTTTACAACCACTGTTTCCTAGCAACGCTCATGCCCTGTTTATGCTTCCCAAATACTGCTTCATCAAAACTGCCCCATCAGAATTACCCCATCAAAACTGCCCCATCATATTCCTCTATTATAAATCAGTACATGGTGTGTCTGTCCCCTCCCCCGGGCTCTGTAATCAGAGCTGAGATGCTCCAGCCACCTTCCCCCCTGTGTATAACAGAAGCTTTGGTAACCATGGCAACAAAACAAACACTAACAGTACACTCTGATTAATGGCTAAAATTTCCTGAAATGACCTCTAAACAAATGGCCGTATTTTAAAAACTATACATCCTACAGCGAAGATCTTTATATTGTGAGAATCACAAGACCCAGACCTAGATTTTGATGTATAGTATGTCTCTGAAATATTAAAAATGAAGGCACAGTCACAGTTTAGAAATTGCCCTTCAAATTTGGAGGGGGCTAGAGTGTAGTTTCAATGAATGTCAATGGACGGCGTGAGTTGCAAACAAATGGTCATATTGTGAAAACTATCAGGACTATGGCTTAGCCGTGGACATGTTTAGTGGCAGCAGGGATAGCTGAACGTTTTGATATAAGATTTGTGTAGGTGGGCTTGAAAATGAGGGAGTGGCGGCAGTTTAGAAATCATGTTCTGATTTTCCAGCTTTTGTCATCTCCCACTCTAGTTTCCCCATTCATTCCTATGGGACCAATTTCGCCGCAAAAACGACGATATTTCGTGAACCATTCGGCGAAATGTTCCACAAAGTAATAGCACACCATTCGGGAACAATCCGCACGTTTCGGTATATTACTTGTCTATGTAGTGTAAAAACTGTGGGAGGAGTTAGGGTGGTAAATTTGGCTATAATAATAAGAATAATATATATGTGAGATAACAGTAAGTGGTCTTGCTATGCAAGAACACTTAACTAGAAAAGGTACAATTTCTGGGGAAATTGTGAAAGTGTTCTTGCCTCTACAACTGGAGTGGGCGGAGTGGCTTGAGTAACTGTGAAAAGTGTTAAAAAGCTTAATATTTTAAAAAAGTATAAATAGTAGTAAAAAAGTTCCATCATTCGCTGAAAGAGCTGAACATTTTTTTCAAAAGTAATTTTTTTTTTCAAAAATGAATTTTTTTTAATCAAAAATGATTTTTTTTTAATCAAAAATGATTTTTTTTTCTTCAAAAATGATTTTTTTTTTCAAAGGTAATTTTTTTTTTTCAAAAATGAATTTTTTTATTTCAAAAATAATTTTTTTTTCGAAATTATTATTTTTTTTAAAGTAATTTTTTTTTCAAAAATAATTTTTTTTTTCAAAAATATTTTTTTTTTCAAATATATATTTTTTTCAAAAATATTTTTTTTTTTAAAAGTAATTTTTTTTTCAAAAATATTTTTTTTTTTCAAAAATAATTTTTTTTTTTCAAAAATATTTTTTTTTTCAAAAATATTTTTTTTTTTTTTCAAAAATGATTTTTTTACTTTTTTCAAAAATTATTTTTTTACTTTTTTCAAAAATTATTTTTTTTTTTCAAAAATATTTTTTTTTTTACATGGGGCGGTCATAATGTTTTGGCTGATCATGGGGTGGTCATAATGTTTTGGCTGATCATGGGGTTGTCGGCTTTTGTCACTTCCCACTCTAGTTTTGAACATTTCGCCATTCATTCCTATGGGACCAATTTCGCCGCAAAAACGTCATTTCGTGGACCATTCGGCAAAACATTCCACAAAGTAATAACACACCAATCGGGAACAATCCGCTCGTTTCGGTATATTATTTGTCTCTGTAGTGTGAAAACTGTGGGAGGAGTCTACAAGCATTATCAAGTCTAGCAGATGAAGTCACATGCATTTGGAGTGTCTCAGCATCTTGTGTTTACAACCACTGTTTCCTAGCAACGCTCATGCCCTGTTTATGCTTCCCAAATACTGCTTCATCAAAACTGCCCCATCAGAATTACCCCATCAAAACTGCCCCATCATATTCCTCTATTATAAATCAGTACATGGTGTGTCTGTCCCCTCCCCCGGGCTCTGTAATCAGCTGAGATGCTCCAGCCACCTCCCCCCTGTGTATAACAGAAGCTTTGGTAACCATGGCAACAAAACAAACACTAACAGTACACTCTGATTAATGGCTAAAATTTCCTGAAATGACCTCTAAACAAATGGCCGTATTTTAAAAACTATACATCCTACAGCGAAGATCTTTATATTGTGAGAATCACAAGACCCAGACCTAGATTTTGATACATAGTATGTCTCTGAAATATTAAAAATGAAGGCACAGTCGCAGTTTAGAAATTGCCCTTCAAATTTGG
This sequence comes from Aquarana catesbeiana, assembly GCF_042186555.1. Taxonomy (NCBI): domain Eukaryota; kingdom Metazoa; phylum Chordata; class Amphibia; order Anura; family Ranidae; genus Aquarana; species Aquarana catesbeiana. The sequence continues at coordinate 139,618,492 of NC_133330.1, read as the reverse complement.
AGGGGGCTAGAGTGTAGTTTCAATGAATGTCAATGGACGGCGTGAGTTGCAAACAAATGGTCATATTGTGAAAACTATCAGGACTATGGCTTAGCCGTGGACATGTTTAGTGGCAGCAGGGATAGCTGAACGTTTTGATATAAGATTTGTGTAGGTGGGCTTGAAAATGAGGGAGTGGCGGCAGTTTAGAAATCATGTTCTGATTTTCCAGCTTTTGTCATCTCCCACTCTAGTTTCCCCATTCATTCCTATGGGACCAATTTCGCCGCAAAAACGACGATATTTCGTGAACCATTCGGCGAAACGTTCCACAAAGTAATAGCACACCATTCGAGAACAATCCGCACGTTTCGGTATATTACTTGTCTATGTAGTGTAAAAACTGTGGGAGGAGTTAGGGTGGTAAATTTGGCTATAATAATAAGAATAATATATATGTGAGATAACAGTAAGTGGTCTTGCTATGCAAGAACACTTAATAAGAACTAGAAAAGGTACAATTTCTGGGGAAATTGTGAAAAGTGTTCTTGCCTCTACAACTGAGTGGAGTGGCTTGAGTAACTATTTTAAAAAATATCAATAGTAGTAAAAAAGTTGAAGAAGTCCCATAATTAGCTGAAAGAGCTGAACATTTTTTTCAAAAATGAATTTTATTTTTTTTTCAAAAATGATTTTTTTTTCAAAAATGATTTTTTTTTCCAAAAATTGTTTTGTTTTTTAAATGATATTTTTTTTTAAAAAAATTTTTTTTTTTCAAAAATGAATTTTATTTATTTTTTTTCAAAAATTTTTTCTTTTTCAAAAATGATTTTTTTTTTCAAAAATGATTTTTTTTTTCAAAAAAATTTTTTTTTTTCAAAAATGAATTTTTTTTTTCAAAAATGAATTTTTTTTTTCAAAAATTGTTTTTTTTTTAAATGATTTTTTTTTCAAAATTTTTTTTTTAATTTTTTTTTCTTTAAATGAATTTTATTTTTTTTCAAAAATTATTTTAGTTTTTTTTTTTTTAAAAATGATTTTTTTTTTTTTCAAAAAAAAATATATTTTTTTTATTAGGTGGTCATAATGTTTTTTCTGATCATGGGGTGGTCATAATGTTTCGGCTGATCATGGGGTTGTCAGCTTTTGTCACCTCCCACTCTAGTTTTGAACATTTCGCCATTCATTCCTATGGGACCAATTTCGTCGCAAAAACGACGATATTTCGTGAACCATTCGGTGAAACGTTCCACAAAGTAATAGCACACCAATCGGGAACAATCCGCACCTTCGGTATATTACTGTCTATGTAGTTTAAAAGCTGTGGGAGGAGTTATGGGGTGGTATGATGATGGGGTTGTCAGCTTTTGTCACCTCCCACTCTAGTTTTGAACATTTCGCCATTCATTCCTATGGGACCAATTTCGCCGCAAAAACGACGATATTTCGTGAACCATTCGGCGAAAAAAGTTCCACAAAGTAATAGCACACCAATCGGGAACAATCCGCACGTTTCGGTATATTACTGTCTATGTAGTGTAAAAACTGTGGGAGGAGTTAGGGTGGTAAATTATCAGCATTATCAAGCCTATCAGAGGAAGGTATGACCAAATGCATTTGGGGGGTTTCAGCATCTTGTGTTTACAACCACTGTTTCCTAGCAACACTCATGTACTGTTTATGCTTTACACCCACTGCTCATACACAATACAAAGGATCATAGCTGTAACAACTGTGCAGTAATTCAAACGGTCGTATTTTAAAAACTATAAATCCTACAGCGAAAATCTTTATATTGTGAGAATCACAAGACCCACACCTAGATTTTGATACATAGTATGTCTCTGAAATATTAAAAATGGAGGCACAGTCGCAGTTTAGAAATTGCCCTTCAAATTTGAAGGGGCTAGAGTGTAGTTTCAATGAATGTCAAAGGACGGCGTGAGCTGCAAACAAATGGTCATATTGTGAAAACTATCAAGACTATGGCTTAGCCGTGGACATGTTTAGTGGCAGCAGGGATAGCTGAACGTTTTGATATAAGATTTGTGTAGGTGGGCTCGAAAATGAGGGAGTGGCGGCAGTTTAGAAATCATGGTCTGATTTTTAATGCTTTTGTCATCTCCCACTCTAGTTTCCCCATTCATTCCTATGGGACCAATTTCGCCGCAAAAACAACGATATTTCGTGAACCATTCGGCGAAATGTTCCACAAAATAATAGCACACCATTCAGGAACAATCCGCACGTTTCGATATATTACTTGTCTATGTAGTGTAAAAACTGTGGGAGGAGTTAGGGTGGTAAATTTGGCTATAATAAGAATAATAAGAACTAGAAAAGCTACAATTTCTGGGGAAATTGTGAAAAGTGTTCTTGCCTCTACATCTGGAGTGGGCGGAGTAACTGGGGGGAGTGGCTGGAGTAACTGTTATGTGGTTGGAGTAACTGTGGAAAGGTTGAACTGGGCAGATGGGCAGAGTAACTGTGTGGAGTGTTTGTAGTGAGTAAAGATAGTAAACATTACACTAACCAATTGATTGATCAAATTTAAAAAGTGCACAAGTGCTAATGATGTAGAAGGTAGAAATATCGGTAAATGACTATGTCGGACACAGACTTAAGGGTTACCAGGATTTATTCCGCCCCAGCCAAAGCATAGCACCTGACGGACTCTCGTCCCAAAATCAAGTGTGTCAAAAACAGTTTACACAGTGTACATATAATTTCAATATATTGCATCACAAGCGAACTGGCGGTATATTTCCATTATACATTGTATTAACATTTTGAACAGTCAACTTTTTGAACTTTTTGGATACAAGGCAATTCATTAAAGCATATACTTTAAACCCTTACAAATTTTCAGTTTCTCTGCAGTTTTGCTCCTTGCTGTTTCTTTATCTATCTTACTAATCAGCAAGCAGGCTATAGCACAGGAAGGAGAGTGTGATGAGGACAGATGTCTGTAATGGATGGGGGGGAGTAAGTGAGTTCAGTGTCTAACAAGTACACCGAACATGAAATATAGAGAATGATTTTTAGCTAATTGTAAATGGTCCCACATAACTAAAACTGACATAAAACTCACATAACATAAACTGACCCTCATTGCCACTTTATTATCTGTTTGATGACCACTGTCTCAGAACCACCGTTTCCTGGCATCACTCATGCCCTGTTTATGCAGGCTCTAAGCGTGTTCACAACCACTGTTCAAAACACAATACACAGGATCATGATAGCTGTAATAACTGTGCAGTACTCCTGACTGGAGACAGTGCTGCACCCTAGAGATGTAAATGTGATCCAACAGTGTGTTTTTTTCTGTGGTGGCTGCCCAGACCAGTTGGGTATATCCTCTTGAGTGAAGAAGGTCAGATATTGGCTTCTTTTCTCTGCACAGAAAATCTTCATTGAAATCTCCACAGAGTATTATAGGTTGGCAATCCATTATTTCCAAAGATTCCAAGAGGCCCAGCAGGTTAGTAAGGAATTGGCCAATACTGTAATCCGGTGGCCTGTAAACAACAGCGATCAAAGCTTGTACAGGGGACTCCAGTTTGACAACCAAGAACTCCAAGTCAGTCACATTGTGATGATACTGCTTTTCAAAGGCCTTGAAATGGTTTCTGACATACAAGGCGACACCTCCACCACTTTTACTTGCAATGTCAGGAAGGTTTGTGTACGAGAGGTGTCTGTTGCGTTTGAACAGGTTGTAGCCCTCCAGCTGGAGACTTTCAGCAACAGAAGAGCCTGAGAGATGAGTTTCAGTGAAACATAAAACATCTGCAAGTGTCAACTCATGGTGAGATTTGATATCTTCAATGTGAGCTGGTAATCCTTCCGTGTTGTGATGGATAATTGTTAATGTTTGCTGTTTGTCTGTTGTCTGTAGAAACTTTAAGAGGGGCATAACACTTTCCAGTGATGCATTCTTCATTGAATCCAGGGAGGCTGTGATTTCAGGATCAGCAAAGATCTTCTTCTCATCAAAGTCGGTTATATACAGTCCTTGCAGTGTAGTCGTTCTACTCAGAGCAACATAGGCCATTCCCGGTTGGAAGACCCGTTTCAATGAGACCACTGCTGACTGTATCGACATCCCCTGACACTTATGAATCGTACATGCAAAAGCCAACTTCAGGGGGAACTGCCTGCGAACAACTCCTTTCTGTCTCAGGTTTTCCTCTACCCTTTCTATGTACACCAAGTTGTCAGCATCACAAGATGACTTGTTACGGTATCTCTGTCCTGCATTTGGATTGTCCAGCATAAGCCCAAGCTTGTTTACCGTAGTAGTACCATTCTCAGTCTGGATGATTATTCTTGCAATCTTGCCAAATGTCCCGTTAACAAGCCCGTCTTCTACATCAATGTTTCTTGTGATCATGATACGGGCACCTTCAGCTGCTTGCAGTGCTCGTCTTTGTGTCCTTTGAAAGGTTGGTGTTGCCTCAGCATCACTCCTGTCTTAGGGTCTTTTCTGTAATCGTTGGCATCTATGTTGGTGACGTTTGAATGGAGAACAGACACAGTTGCAGCATTATGTTTGTGAACCTCTTTGTTGGTGGCAAATATGTGTAGCACGTCATTAGGGCAGTGGGTGGGATCTGTAAAAGCCTGAGCAAGCAGAGCTTTGTCATAATTGCTTAAGGTGACAGTCTTCTGCTTGACTCTGATTCTATTCAAAAGCTCAGCAAATGAAATGTCATCCTTCTGTCGCATGATCTCTGTCAGCGTGATCATCTGAAAGTTGTCTTTCCAGAGGTCATTGGTATTTTCCTCAAACACGCAGAGTGGCTTACTTTTTCCCAGGGGGGGGACCTGGTAAAAGTCTCCTACTGCTAGTACTGACATACCACCAAAAGGTTTCTTACTGCCTTTGATTTGCTGTAATCTCCAGTTGATGTAGGCAAACAGGGGCTTTGAAATCATTGACACCTCGTCAATAACAATGATCTCCACATTTGACAGCTGTGCCCTCACTTCATCTATTAGATTTCCAAGTCCTTGGTAGGGTGGCTTCAAGCTTCTTGGCAACTTCAGCAGAGAATGCAAAGTGTTGCCTGAAATGTTGAAAGCTGCTGTTCCTGTAAATGCAGTTAGTAAAACGCTGGGCATGGATATGTCTGCTTCCTCACGTAGTCTGGTAAGTTTACAGAGTATCTTTGTCGCCTCAGCATAGATGCACTTTATCAGGTGTGATTTGCCTGTCCCTGCACCACCAGTGACAAAGTAATAGAATGGGTCAGGATTTAGGCCACGCACACGGTTAGTGCACCAGTCACAAACTGAGTAGAATGTCTGAGCTTGTGTCCGGTTAAGGTTTCTGTACATTTTCCGAAGGAAATCAGGGCACATTTGTGGGGCCTTCACAGTAAGCGCAATTCCACCTGTTTGTTTGTGACGTGTATACTCCGGAACATCATCTTGTTCATTCTCATGAAGTGGCTCCCCTTCTTTGCGTTCCTCTATACATTCCAACCTATCCAACTCAGCTTCTGGGGCAAAGGTGTTCCAAGCATCTTCAACAGGGCCGTTTTTTACAAAGTCATCCAAGACTTGTTCCACAATTTTGTTGTGTTGTTCAAACTTCTTTTGGTTGCTGGTAACAATTGCAGACACTGCTCGGATTGCTTCTTCCCCTGGTAAGCTCACACAGGCGCCTTTGTAAAAATCCTGGTGTGTTGGGAACCTTACAGTTTTCAGTGATGACTCTGAACGGTGGGGGAGGTAGAGTTTAAGCAGTCTGCCGTAGTAGTTCTCGGGGTCCTTCTTCTCTGAGAAGCGTGCGTACCTGATAATTGCAGGCTTCCCTCTCGTGCGTTTTTGAATCATTCCCATTTCATTCAATAGGCTGACACGCTTGCTGTCTTCCTTCTGCTTGCCATAGACAACCCTGTAATGGGATGCAAAGTCTGCCAGACACATGGACTCAAACTCTGGTGTTTCAGGTCTGGCTCTGTATTTGTCGACAAAACTCGTCATCCACACATTAAGAGAATCGGCTGGTTTGTTCTGCAATGCACTGAGCGGGAGACTCATTTTCAGTGCGTTGTCACCAGTTGGCAGAAAAACAACCTCACGTGAGCAAGACTTCATTTTCAGGCTGCACGTACGGGCCACAGACTCCTGGGCGCTGACCTCTCTGTGTTTTGAATAAGCCTGAAGAACCTCTTTCATTTCTTCTCGTTCTGTCGCTGTTTCTGGGCTCATTTCTTTGACTATTGTTTTGAGATAGTCACTCAGCTCCCATTCTGGCTTGGATATGTAGGACAACATGTACATGATGCAACCATACTCATCAAGAATGTACTGGATGTCCATGTTGGCGTTTCAGGCCGTCAGCAAATGTGGATTATAGTTGTTCACCCAGCAGTCCTTGACATCACGCTTCATTAGAATCACGCTTGAGGAGGTCAATGCCTGAATGTAGGAGTTGTACTGATTCAAAGTCATATCACACTGTGCCAGTAGCTGTGACATGTCTTCAAGCTGCACTTTTGGGTTATTAAGCAAATCCCAGACTGGTTTCAGTTTGTTTTTGGCTGCTTGTGGTTTCATTGCACAATCTCCTTGTTCTTCTGGCATCGGGTAAGTTATCCTCGTTTTTCTAATAGGTGGCTTTGGAAATCCAAATCTGCATACTCTGTTACCTTTCTTGCATGATTTTGAATGAGATCTGCTGTGCATTTGAAGTTCTGTTACAAATCTGTGAAGTAAGGCCTGTTTGGCTTCATCAGGCAGCTGGCATGAGATGTTATGATCTATAAAGGCACACACCTTGTCATCACTGTCTTGTCCAAATATAGGAGCTCCTGCTACCCAACAGAGACAATGTATATGAGGGCTCCCTCTCGCCTGAAATTCAACCCGGTAAAAGTAATCGATAACTTCACCAATTGGCTGTGCAGGACCCAACAGCAGCTCTCGCATCAGAGCATCAACCCGTTTGTCAAACATGCGCATGGTGGTCACTGGGTTGCCTCGAAGAATGTCACACTTTTCAGCCCAGTCTAGCCCCGCAAAATCCACCTTTTGACCTTGTTGTGCCTTTATTGCCGTTATTACCTCTGGCCATCTGAATTCTGCAGCAGAGAAGGTAAGAAAAAATGTTGGCTTACCCAATTGTCTGACCATGGCTAGCAAATTCTTCAGATTTTTATCCCAGTAAGCTGGACTCCCTCTCAGTGGTTACATGAACCTTGTGGCATCTCGGTTTCGCACCAACCTCTCAACCTCACACTTGTCCTGTAGCAGCTTGTTGGATATTTTCCGTCCATCCCTGGTATTGGGTTTTCCTTTCCTTAACTGGATGGACATGCTGCTTTTGGCCATGTGTGTTTCTGTGACAAACTGCACAAAGAAGAGGTAGCTTGTGTCTCTTGCAAAACGAGTATCAACACAAAAAAGCCTTGCATTGAAATACATGCTCGGGGACAGTTTGACTTGTCTTGCCTGGTCCAATGTATTCTGTCCAGTAGGGAACTGAACAGGGAAAGCCATTGCCTCAAGCCTAGGAACTTTAAAGAAGCTGACAGGTGTGTTTCCTTGTGCAGGTGCAATGCTGAATATTCCATCACCGTGTGTCAGTGCTTCCTCTCCAAGGTCAGATGGCTGCAAACAACTGTCTAGGCCAATTCCAGGTCTTAGTGTATCCTTCTCATCCTCTGCATTGGGAGGTTGTTGGTCATGGCCTTCCTGTTGCTCAGAAGCAGCCGGTAAACATGCAGACTGTACCTCTGATGGATCACAATTTTCGATGCGTTCAAGTATCTCCATCATTTCAGTTTCGTCACAACTGTCGAGTTCCATCCCATCATCATTATCATCATCATCAGCGACTGTCTCATCCACTCTAATTGAAATGTCACTGTAGTCGGGGTGTGTGTCAATGAGTTTTGACAGACCTGCTACTACATTTCCCATGTTGACATAATGAAACAGCTGGTGGCCTTTGTAAGTCAGACGTCTTTTCAGCTTGACTCTGTGTAACTGGGATTTGCTGTGCGATCTTGGTAGAGTATTGACCGTGGTTTCCACCTCGGATGGCACACACACTACAGCGCCATGTATAGCTGCCTGTCGACCTTTGGGAAGTGTGATGATCTTGGCAAATGGCAGTATTTTGGCCAAAAGTTGTCTTTCCAGCACATTCAAATCGCAGAGCTCTGGGGGAATGGGCGCCAGCTCCATGTTGTTAGCTACAGCGATGGATGATTTGTGTCCTGCTTTTAAATGTAAATCACAGTTGTGACAAATCCATTCTTTGGTCCTTTCATCTGGTACGGTGCATTGTTCAGGTCCTTGACAGTGATTGTTGCACACATGGACATATTTCCCTGTCAAACAGGCAGCAACAATGTGTAGATTCTTCTTGTAATTGCTGTGAATGCAATGTTTCACTTGGTTAGGGAAAAGGGTGCGATGACACATCGTGCACACAAATGTTGGCCCAGCTTTAATGCATTCATGGAAAGTGGATATAGCTGTCTGCATTAGGCTGTTGTCCACTGGTTGACTGCATTCCCGCATGACACGAGTCCATCGTCTGTATTTCATTCTTATTTTGAAGGCACATTGCATCTTATGGGTTATGCGAAAATCTGCTTGAGTTTGACGCTTCATTTTCATGTAACTCATGCAATGTTGCAAGTGACGTTTTCTGAAAGCAGGATCATTATGATATTTTCTGGTGATGTATTGCTTCTGCTTCAACTTGAAATCGACATTTGTGGCATATTTTCTGGTGATGTATTGCTTCTTCTTCAAGTTGTAATCTGCATTTGTCGCATATTTTCTGGTGGTGTACTGCTTCTGTTTCAAGTTGAAATCTGCATTTGTCGCATATTTTCTGGTGATGTATTGCTTCTGCTTCAAGTTGAAATTGGCATCTGTTGCATATTTGCGAATGATATATTGCTTCTGCTTCAACTTAAAATCAGCATCTGCTCTGTATCGGCTGGTGATGTATGTCCTTTTCTTATTGGTGACAGACATCTTTGTAGCCTTGAAATCACGCCTTCTTTCATTTCTGTGTCTTGTCTTCAGTTTTTGTCGTCTCTGTGCATTTAATTTGGACAATGCCTTACTGTCCTTCCATATGCCCTGTGAGGATTTCCCATCAACTGACCGTGGAGAATGCTTGCTGGCTGGGAATCCAGTGTGTGTTACATCTTTGGTCATCTGTGTCACTTTGTTCTCCACATGCTTTGCATTATGTGGTTTGTCAGATTGCACCAGTGGGGACAGCAAACCATCTGACAGACGTCTTGCACGATGAAATGAGACTGGCATGAAGTCATACTGCAGTCCATCAATAGGGCCTCTGGTGTCTGTAAGGAGCAATTCATACAACTTATAAATCCTTGCCCCCATATCACTCAAATGTGTAAAAGTGATCATAACAGCTTTTCCTTTTCCAGTGGCAGGAAGTCCATCCTTATTTCGACTATGAGAATCAAACAGTCCATATCTCCCAGACTTGTCTCTGAACAATGCAATGCAATATGGCACTACTATAAAAAGTGCATGTGTAACATCTGCATTGAGGCACTGAAGTCTTGTGGAGAGGTCAACAAACCAACCTTGGTTGTCACCGTCTACCGTGTCTCTCATACATCCCGATAACACTGGAGATTTAACAACGTTATACTCATATTTGTCAGTGTTGACTCTGAGGGGCACTTCTTCCATTGTCAAGTGTTGATGCTGATAGACATTTCTTTGTTTTAGCTGTTTTATTGTTGAGCCATACAAGCTGTTGCCCTTCTTCAGTATTTGATCAAGATCACCCTTTCTCACATCATCAAGCTCACTGTGGTATGCCAAAAATGTCAGAGCCATGCATGTACACTGTTTGTTCCTTAACCTTCCATAGCCATAATGACCCTGATGAAATGATGCCTGCACAGAAATCTCACTTGGTACACATGGTTCTTGCATGCCATGGTTTTCAGAAGTGCCCATCACACTGTCACTGTGCTCTTGAACTTGACACTGAGTTGAACATGAAAATGACACCACAGGTTCACTATGTACCTCCTGGGCACATTCACTGTCACAAACCTCCATATCCACTATGCTGCTGTGGGGCTCCGGATCCAGTTTAGTCCAGCGTATCTTTGCAGCTTTAGATCTCTTTCCTTTAGATGGCATGATGATATTTGTGGAAGGAGCTATAATTCTCCTCAGAGCTTTGTTCGAAGAGCTATAATTCCCCTCAGAGTTGTGTTGGAGGAGGAGCTATAATTCGCCTCAGAGCTGTGTGGGAGGAGCTATAACTCCCCTCTGAGCTGTGTGGGAGGAGCAATAATGCTATAATTCCCCTCAGAGCTGTGTGGGAGGAGATACAATTCCCCTTAGTGTTGTGTGGGAGGAGCTATAATTCCCCTTTGAGCTGTGTGGGAGAAGCTATATTTCCCCTCAGAGCTGTGTGGGAGAAGCTACATTTCCCATCAGAGTTGTGTGGGAGAAGCTATAATTCCCCTCACAGCGGTGTGGAAGAAACTATAATTCCTCTCAGAGTTGTGTGGGAGGAGCTCTAATTCTCCTCAGCTGTGTGGGAGGAGCTATAATGCTAAGCTGTAATTCCCCTCAGAGCTGTGTAGGAGGAGCTATAATTCCCCTCACAGCGGTGTGGGAGAAACTATAATTCCCCTCAGAGTTGTGTGGGAGGAGCTATAATGCTAAGCTATAATGCTATAATTCCCCTTTGAGCTGTGTGGGAGGAGCTATAATTCCCCTCAAAGCTGTATTGGAGGAGCTATAACTTCCCTCCAAGCTGTGTGGGAGGAGCTATAATGCTATAATTGTCCTTAGAGCTGTGTGAGAGGAGCTATAATTCCCCTCAGAGCTTTGTGATTTTTTTTTTTCAAAAATGATTTTGTTTTTTTGTTTTTTCAAAAATGATTTTGTTTTTTTGTTTTTTCAAAAATGATTTTTTTAAATGATTTTTTTTTTCAAAAATGAAATTTTTTTTTTCAAAAATGAATTTAGTTTTTTTCAAAAATGATTTTTTTTTTAATTTTTTTTTTTTCAAAAGTAATTTTTTTTTCAAAAATATATTTTTTTTTCAAAAATATTTTTTTTTTCAAAAATTAATTTTTATTTTTTTCAAAAATATTTTTTTTTTTACATGGGGCGGTCATAATGTTTTGGCTGATCATGGGGTGGTCATAATGTTTTGGCTGATCATGGGGTTGTCAGCTTTTGTCACCTCCCACTCTAGTTTTGAACATTTCGCCATTCATTCCTATGGGACCAATTTTGCCGCAAAAACGACGATATTTCGTGGACCATTCGGCGAAACGTTCCACAAAGTAATAGCACACCAATCGGGAAAAATCCGCACGTTTCGGTATATTACTTGTCTCTGTAGTGTGGAAAATGTGGGAGGAGTCTACAAGCATTATCAAGTCTAGCAGATGAAGTCACATGCATTTGGGGTGTCTCAGCATCTTGTGTTTACAACCACTGTTTCCTAGCAACATTTCCTTTTGAACATTTTGCCATTCATTCCTATGGGACCAATTTCGCCGCAAAAACGACGATATTTCGTGGACCATTCGGCGAAACGTTCCACAAAGTGATAGCACACCAATCGGGAACAATCCGCACGTTTCGGTATATTACTTGTCTCTGTAGTGTGAAAACTGTGGGAGGAGTCTACAAGCATTATCAAGTCTAGCAGATGAAGTCACATGCATTTGGGGTGTCTCAGCATCTTGTGTTTACAACCACTGTTTCCTAGCAACGCTCATGCCCTGTTTATGCTTCCCAAATACTACTTCATCAAAACTGCCCCATCAGAATTACCCCATCAAAACTGCCCCATCATATTCCTCTATTATAAATCAGTACATGGTGTGTCTGTCCCCTCCCCCGGGCTCTGTAATCAGCTGAGATGCTCCAGCCACCTTCCCCCCCTGTGTATAACAGAAGCTTTGGTAACCATGGCAACAAAACCAACACTAACAGTACACTCTGATTAATGGCTAAAATTTCCTGAAATGACCTCTAAACAAATGGCCGTATTTTAAAAACTATACATCCTACAGCGAAGATCTTTATATTGTGAGAATCACAAGACCCAGACCTAGATTTTGATGTATAGTATGTCTGTGAAATATTAAAAATGAAGGCACGGTCGCAGTTTAGAAATTGCCCTTCAAATTTGGAGGGGGCTAGAGTGTAGTCTCAATGAATGTCAATGGACGGCGTGAGTTACAAACAAATGGTCATATTGTGAAAACTATCAGGACTATGGCTTAGCCGTGGACATGTTTAGTGGCAGCAGGGATAGCTGAACGTTTTGATATAAGATTTGTGTAGGTGGGCTTGAAAATGAGGGAGTGGCGGCAGTTTAGAAATCATGTTCTGATTTTTCAGCTTTTGTCATCTCCCACTCTAGTTTCCCCATTCATTCCTATGGGACCAATTTCGCCGCAAAAATGACGATATTTTGTGAACCATTCGGCGAAACGTTCCACAAAGTAATAGCACACCATTCGGGAACAATCCGCACGTTTCGGTATATTACTTGTCTATGTAGTGTAAAAACTGTGGGAGGAGTTAGGGTGGTAAATTTGGCTATAATAATAAGAATAATATATATGTGAGATAACAGTAAGTGGTCTTGCTATGCAAGAACACTTAACTAGAAAAGGTACAATTTCTGGGGAAATTGTGAAAAGTGTTCTTGCCTCTACAACTGGAGTGGGCGGAGTAACTGGATGGAGTGGGCGGAGTAACTGTTGTGTGGTTGGAGTGGCTGGAGTAACCGTGAAAAGTGTTAAAAAGCTTAATATTTTAAAAAGTATAAATAGTAGTAAAAAAGTTGAAGTCATATCATTAGCTGAAAGAGCTGAACATTTTTTTTCAAAAATTATGATTTTTTTTTTCAAAAATTATGAATTTTTTTTTCAAAAATTATTTTTTTTTTCAAAAATAATTTTTTTTTCAAAAATATTTTTTTTTTTCAAAAATGATTTTATTTTTATTTTTTTCAAAAATTATTTTTTTTTTCAAAAATTATTTTTTTTTTTTTTCAAAAATTATTTTTTTTTCAAAAATATTTTTTTTTTTACATGGGGCGGTCATAATGTTTTGGCTGATCATGGGGTGGTCATAATGTTTTGGCTGATCATGGGGTTGTCAGCTTTTGTCACCTCCCACTCTAGTTTTGAACATTTCGCCATTCATTCCTATGGGACCAATTTTGCCGCAAAAATGACATTTCGTGGACCATTCGGCGAAACGTTCCACAAAGTAATAACACACCAATCGGGAACAATCCACTCGTTTTGGTATGTTACTTGTCTCTGTAGTGTAAAAACTGTGGGAGGAGTCTACAAGCATTATCAAGTCTAGCAGATGAAGTCACATGCATTTGGGGTGTCTCAGCATCTTGTGTTTACAACCACTGTTTCCTAGCAACGCTCATGCCCTGTTTATGCTTCCCAAATACTACTTCATCAAAACTGCCCCATCAGAATTACCCCATCAAAACTGCCCCATCATATTCCTCTATTATAAATCAGTACATGGTGTGTCTGTCCCCTCCCCCGGGCTCTGTAATCAGAGCTGAGATGCTCCAGCCACCTTCCCCCTGTGTATAACAGAAGCTTTGGTAACCATGGCAACAAAACAAACAGTACACTCTGATTAATGGCTAAAATTTCCTGAAATGACCTCTAAACAAATGGCCGTATTTTAAAAACTATACATCCTACAGCGAAGATCTTTATATTGTGAGAATCACAAGACCCAGACCTAGATTTTGATGTATAGTATGTCTCTGAAATATTAAAATTGAAGGCACGGTCGCAGTTTAGAAATTGCCCTTCAAATTTGAAGGGGCTAGAGTGTAGTTTCAATGAATGTCAATGGACGGTGTGAGTTGCAAACAAATGGTCATATTGTGAAAACTATCAGGACTATGGCTTAGCCGTGGACATGTTTAGTGGCAGCAGGGATAGCTGAACATTTTGATATAAGATTTGTGTAGGTGGGCTTGAAAATGAGGGAGTGGAGGCAGTTTAGAAATCATGTTCTGATTTTTCAGCTTTTGTCACCTCCCACTCTAGTTTCCCCATTCATTCCTATGGGACCAATTTCGCCGCAAAAACGACGATATTTCGTGAACCATTCAGCAAAACGTTCCACAAAATAATAGCACACCATTCGGGAACAATCCGCACGTTTCGGTATATTACTTGTCTATGTAGTGTAAAAACTGTGGGAGGAGTTAGGGTGGTAAATTTGGCTATAATAATAAGAATAATAAGAATAAGAACTAGAAAAGGTACAATTTCTGGGGAAATTGTGAAAGTGTTCTTGCCTCTACAACTGGAGTGGGCGGAGTAACTGGGTGGGGTGGAGTGGCTTGAGTAACTGTGAAAAGTGTTAAAAAGCTTAATATTTTAAAAAGTATAAATAGTAGTAAAAAAGTTCCATCATTCGCTGAAAGAGCTGAACATTTTTTTCAAATGTAATTTTTTTTTTCAAAAATGAATTTTTTTAAATCAAAAATGATTTTTTTTTCTTCAAAAATGATTTTTTTTTTCAAAAGTAATTTTTTTTTTCAAAGGTAATTTTTTTTTTCAAAAATGAATTTTTTTATTTCAAAAATAATTTTTTTTTCGAAATTATTATTTTTTTAAAGTAATTTTTTTTTCAAAAATAATTTTTTTTTTTTCAAAAATGATTTTTTTTTTTTCAAAAATTATTTTTTTACTTTTTTCAAAATTTTTTTTTTTTTTTCAAAAATATTTTTTTTTTTACATGGGGCGGTCATAATGTTTTGGCTGATCATGGGGTGGTCATAATGTTTTGGCTGATCATGGGGTTGTCAGCTTTTGTCACTTCCCACTCTAGTTTTGAACATTTCGCCATTCATTCCTATGGGACCAATTTCGCCGCAAAAACGTCATTTCGTGGACCATTCGGCAAAACATTCCACAAAGTAATAACACACCAATCGGGAACAATCCGCTCGTTTCGGTATATTATTTGTCTCTGTAGTGTGAAAACTGTGGGAGGAGTCTACAAGCATTATCAAGTCTAGCAGATGAAGTCACATGCATTTGGAGTGTCTCAGCATCTTGTGTTTACAACCACTGTTTCCTAGCAACGCTCATGCCCTGTTTATGCTTCCCAAATACTGCTTCATCAAAACTGCCCCATCAGAATTACCCCATCAAAACTGCCCCATCATATTCCTCTATTATAAATCAGTACATGGTGTGTCTGTCCCCTCCCCCGGGCTCTGTAATCAGCTGAGATGCTCCAGCCACCTTCCCCCCTGTGTATAACAGAAGCTTTGGTAACCATGGCAACAAAACAAACACTAACAGTACACTCTGATTAATGGCTAAAATTTCCTGAAATGACCTCTAAACAAATGGCCGTATTTTAAAAACTATACATCCTACAGCGAAGATATTTATATTGTGAGAATCACAAGACCCAGACCTAGATTTTGATGTATAGTATGTCTCTGAAATATTAAAAATGAAGGCACAGTCGCAGTTTAGAAATTGCCCTTCAAATTTGGAGGGGGCTAGAGTGTAGTTTCAATGAATGTCAATGGACGGCATGAGTTGCAAACAAATGGTCATATTGTGAAAACTATCAGGACTATGGCTTAGCCGTGGACATGTTTAGTGGCAGCAGGGATAGCTGAACGTTTTGATATAAGATTTGTGTAGGTGGGCTTGAAAATGAGGGAGTGGCGGCAGTTTAGAAATCATGTTCTGATTTTCCAGCTTTTGTCATCTCCCACTCTAGTTTCCCCATTCATTCCTATGGGACCAATTTCGCCGCAAAAACGACGATATTTCGTGAACCATTCGGCGAAACGTTCCACAAAGTAATAGCACACCATTCGGGAACAATCCGCACGTTTCGGTATATTACTTGTCTATGTAGTGTAAAAACTGTGGGAGGAGTTAGGGTGGTAAATTTGGCTATAATAATAAGAATAATATATATGTAAGATAACAGTAAGTGGTCTTGCTATGCAAGAACACTTAATAACTAGAAAAGCTACAATTTCTGGGGAAATTGTGAAAAGTGTTCTTGCCTCTACAACTGGAGTGGGCGGAGTAACTGGGTGGAGTGGCTTGAGTAACTATTTTAAAAAGTATCAATAGTAGTAAAAAAGTTGAAGAAGTCCCATAATTAGCTGAAAGAGCTGAACATTTTTTTCAAAAATGAATTTTATTTTTTTTTCAAAAATGATTTTTTTTTTCAAAAATGATTTCTTTTTTTTTCAAAAATGATTTTTTTTTTTTTTTCAAAAATGATTTTTTTTTTTTTTTCAAAAATATATATTTTTTTTATTAGGCGGTCATGTTTTTTCTGATCATGGGGTGGTCATAATGTTTTGACTGATCATGGGGTTGTCAGCTTTTGTCACCTCCCACTCTAGTTTTGAACATTTCGCCATTCATTCCTATGGGACCAATTTCGTCGCAAAAACGACGATATTTCGTGAACCATTTGGCGAAACGTTCCACAAAGTAATAGCACACCAATTAAATGACATTGAGGCCGGATTCACACTGGTATTTTTCAGCTTTTCACAAAGTTCCACAAGGTAATAGCACACCAATTAAATGACATTGAACATTTCGCCATTCATTTCTATGGGACCAATTTCGCCGCAAAAACTACAATATTTCGTGGACCATTCGGCGAAACGTTCCACAAAGTAATAGCACACCAATCAGGAACAATCCGCACCTTTGGTATATTACTGTCTATGTAGTTTAAAAGCTGTGGGAGGAGTTAGGGTGGTATGATCATGGGGTTGTCAGCTTTTGTCACCTCCCACTCTAGTTTTGAACATTTCGCCATTCATTCCTATGGGACCAATTTCGCCGCAAAAACGACGATATTCCGTGAACCATTCGGCGAATGTGTAAAAACTGTGGGAGGAGTTAGGGTGGTAAATTATCAGCATTATCAAGCATCGCAGATGAAGGTATGGCCACATGCATTTGGGGGGTTTCAGCATCTTGTGTTTACAACCACTGTTTCCTAGCAACGCTCATGTACTGTTTATGCTTCACACGCACTGCTCAATACACAACACAATGTAATTTCTACACAATACAATTCCTATCAAAACTGCCCCATCATATTGCCACCATCAAAACTGCCCCATCATAATTGCCCCACCAAAACTGCCCCATCATATTGGCACCATCAAAACTGCCCCATCATAATTGCCCCATTAAAACTGCCCCATCAGAATTGCCCTATCAAAACTGCCCCATCATATTCCTCTATTATAAATCAGTACATGGTGTGTCTGTCCCCTCCCCCGGGCTCTGTAATCAGAGCTGAGATGCTCCAGCCACCTCCCCCCCTGTGTATAACAGAAGCTTTGGTAACCATGGCAACAAAACAAACACAGTACACTCTGATTAATGGCTAAAATTTCCTGAAATGACCTCTAAACAAAAAGCTTTTTCCCAAAAACTATAAATCCTACAGCGAAGATCTTTAAATTGTGAGAATCACAAGACCCAGACCTAGATTTTGATGTATAGTATGTCTCTGAAATATTAAAAATGGAGGCACAGTCGCATTTTAGATATTGCCCTTCAAATTTGAAGGGGCTAGAGTGTAGTTTCAATGAATGTCAATAGACGGTGTGAGTTGCAAACAAATGGTCATATTGTGAAAACTATCAGGACTATGGCTTAGCCGTGGACATGTTTAGTGGCAGCAGGGTTCGCTGAACGTTTTGATATAAGATTTGTGTAGGTGGGCTTGAAAATGAGGGAGTGGCGGCAGTTTAAAAATCATGTTCTGATTTTTCAGCTTTTGTCACCTCCCTCTCTAGCTTCCCCATTCATTCCTATGGGACCAATTTCGCCACAAAAATGACGATATTTCGTGAACCATTTGGCGAAACGTTCCACAAAATAATAGCACACCATTCGGGAACAATCCGCACGTTTCGGTATATTACTTGTCTATGTAGTGTAAAAATTGTGGGAGGAGTTAGGGTGGTAAATTTGGCTATAATAATAAGAATAATAAGAACTAGAAAAGCTACAATTTCTGGGGAAATTGTGAAAAGTGTTCTTGCCTCTACAACTGGAGTGGGCGGAATAACTGGATGGAGTGGCTTGAGTAACTGTGAAAAGTGTTAAAAAGCTTAATATTTTAAAAAGTATAAATAGTAGTAAAAAAGTTGAAGTCCCATCATTAGCTGAAAGAGCTGAACATTTTTTTCAAAAGTTTTTTTTTTCAAAAATAAATTATTTTTTTTCAAAAATGATTTTTTTTTTCAAAAATGATTTTTTTTTTCAAAAGTGATTTTTTTTTTCAAAAAAAAATTTTTTTTTTTTTAAATAATTTTTTCTTTTAAAAAATGTATTTTTTTTTTTTTCAAAAATGATTTTTTTTTTTCAAAAATATTTTTTTTTTATGGGGCGGTCTTAATGTTTTGGCTGATCAAGGGGTTGTCAGCTTTTGTCACCTCCCACTCTAGTTTTGAACATTTCGCCATTCATTCCTATGGGACCAATTTTGTCCCAAAAACAACGATATTTTGTGAACCATTCGGCGAAACGTTCCAGAAAGTAATAGCACACCAATTAAATGACATTGATTCCGGATTCATACTGGTATATTTCAGCTTTTCACAAAGCTCCACAAGGTAATAGCACACCAATTAAATGACATTGAACATTTCACCATTCATTCCTATGGGACCAATATTGCCGCAAAAACGACGATATTTCGTGAACCATTCGGGGAAAAAAGTTCCACAAACTAATAGCACACCAATTAAATGACATTGAACATTTCGCCATTCATTCCTATGGGACCAATTTTGCCGCAAAAACTACGATATTTTGTGAACCATTCGGTGAAACGTTCCACAAAGTAATAGCACACCAATCGGGAACAATCCGCACGTTTCGGTATATTACTTGTCTCTGTAGTGTAAAAACAGTGGGAGGAGTCTACAAGCATTATCAAGTCTAGCAGATGAAGTCACATGCATTTGGGGTGTCTCAGCATCTTGTGTTTACAACCACTGTTTCCTAGCAACGCTCATGCCCTGTTTATGCTTCACAAATACTGCTCCATACACAGTACACAGGACCATGATAGATGTAGTAACTATGCAGTAATTCAAATGGCCGTATTTTAAAAACTATAAATCCTACAGCGAAGATCTTTATATTGTGAGAATCACAAGACCCAGACCTAGATTTTGATGTATAGTATGTCTCTGAAATATTAAAAATGGAGGCACGGTCGCAGTTTAGAAATTGCCCTTCAAATTTGAAGGGGCTAGAGTGTAGTTTCAATGAATGTCAATGGACGGCATGAGTTGCAAACAAATGGTCATATTGTGAAAACTATCAGGACTATGGCTTAGCCGTGGACATGTTTAGTGGCAGCAGGGATAGCTGAACGTTTTGATATAAGATTTGTGTAGGTGGGCTTGAAAATGAGGGAGTGGCGGCAGTTTAGAAATCATGTTCTGATTTTTCAGCTTTTGTCACCTCCCACTCTAGTTTCCCCATTCATTCCTATGGGACCAATTTTGCCGCAAAAATGACGATATTTCGTGAACCATTTGGCGAAACGTTCCACAAAATAATAGCACACCATTCGGGAACAATCCGCACGTTTCGGTATATTACTTTTCTATGTAGTGTAAAAACTGTGGGAGGAGTTAGGGTGGTAAATTTGGCTATAATAATAATAAGAATAACTAGAAAAGCTACAATTTCTGGGGAAATTGTGAAAAGTGTTCTTGCCTCTACAACTGGAGTGGGCGGAGTAACTGGGTGGGGTGGAGTGGCTTGAGTAACTGTGAAAAGTGTTAAAAAGCTTAATATTTTAAAAAGTATAAATAGTAGTAAAAAAGTTCCATCATTCGCTGAAAGAGCTGAACATTTTTTTCAAAAGTAATTTTTTTTTTCAAAAATGAATTTTTTTTAATCAAAAATGATTTTTTTTTCTTCAAAAATGATTTTTTTTTTCAAAAGTAATTTTTTTTTTCAAATGTAATTTTTTTTTTCAAAAATGAATTTTTTTTATTTCAAAAATAATTTTTTTTTCGAAATTATTATTTTTTTTAAAGTAATTTTTTTTTTCAAAAATAATTTTTTTTTTTCAAAAATATTTTTTTTTTTCAAATATATTTTTTTTTCAAAAATAATTTTTTTTTTAAAAGAAATTTTTTTTTCAAAAATATTTTTTTTTTCAAAAATAATTTTTTTTTTTTCAAAAATATTTTTTTTTTTTCAAAAATTATTTTTTTACTTTTTTCAAAAATTTTTTTTTTTTTTCAAAAATATTTTTTTTTTTACATGGGGCGGTCATAATGTTTTGGCTGATCATGGGGTGGTCATAATGTTTTGGCTGATCATGGGGTTGTCAGCTTTTGTCACTTCCCACTCTAGTTTTGAACATTTCGCCATTCATTCCTATGGGACCAATTTCGCCGCAAAAACGTCATTTCGTGGACCATTCGGCAAAACATTCCACAAAGTAATAACACACCAATCGGGAACAATCCGCTCGTTTCGGTATATTATTTGTCTCTGTAGTGTGAAAACTGTGGGAGGAGTCTACAAGCATTATCAAGTCTAGCAGATGAAGTCACGTGCATTTGGAGTGTCTCAGCATCTTGTGTTTACAACCACTGTTTCCTAGCAACGCTCATGCCCTGTTTATGCTTCCCAAATACTGCTTCATCAAAACTGCCCCATCAGAATTACCCCATCAAAACTGCCCCATCATATTCCTCTATTATAAATCAGTACATAGTGTGTCTGTCCCCTCCCCCGGGCTCTGTAATCAGCTGAGATGCTCCAGGCACCTTCCCCCCTGTGTATAACAGAAGCTTTGGTAACCATGGCAACAAAACAAACACTAACAGTACACTCTGATTAATGGCTAAAATTTCCTGAAATGACCTCTAAACAAATGGCCGTATTTTAAAAACTATACATCCTACAGCGAAGATCTTTATATTGTGAGAATCACAAGACCCAGACCTAGATTTTGATGTATAGTATGTCTCTGAAATATTAAAAATGAAGGCACAGTCGCAGTTTAGAAATTGCCCTTCAAATTTGGAGGGGGCTAGAGTGTAGTTTCAATGAATGTCAATGGACGGCGTGAGTTGCAAACAAATGGTCATATTGTGAAAACTATCAGGACTATGGCTTAGCCGTGGACATGTTTAGTGGCAGCAGGGATAGCTGAACGTTTTGATATAAGATTTGTGTAGGTGGGCTTGAAAATGAGGGAGTGGCGGCAGTTTAGAAAGCATGTTCTGATTTTCCAGCTTTTGTCATCTCCCACTCTAGTTTCCCCATTCATTCCTATGGGACCAATTTCGCCGCAAAAACGACGATATTTCGTGAACCATTCGGCGAAACGTTCCACAAAGTAATAGCACACCATTCGGGAACAATCCGCACGTTTCGGTATATTACTTGTCTATGTAGTGTAAAAACTGTGGGAGGAGTTAGGGTGGTAAATTTGGCTATAATAATAAGAATAATATATATGTGAGATAACAGTAAGTGGTCTTGCTATGCAAGAACACTTAATAATAATATATATGTGAGATAACAGTAAGTGGTCTTGCTATGCAAGAACACTTAATAAGAATAAGAATAATAATATATATGTGAGATAACAGTAAGTGGTCTTGCTATGCAAGAACACTTAATAATATATATGTGAGATAACAGTAAGTGGTCTTGCTATGCAAGAACACTTAACTAGAAAAGCTACAATTTCTGGGGAAATTGTGAAAAGTGTTCTTGCCTCTACAACTGGAGTGGGCGGAGTAACTGGGTGGAGTGGCTTGAGTAACTGTGAAAAGTGTTAAAAAGCTTAATATTTTAAAAAGTATAAATAGTAGTAAAACAGTTGAAGTCCCATCATTAGCTGAAAGAGCTGAACATTTTTTCAAAAGATTTCTTTTTTCAAAAAAAATTTTTTTTTCAAAAATGTTTTTTTTTAAATTTTTTTTCAAAAATTATTTTTTTTAATGTTTTTTTTTCAAAAATGATTTTTTTTTTCAAAAATATTTTTTTTTTCAAAAATGTGTTTTTTTTTCAAAAATGATTTTTTTTTCAAATATGATTTTTTTTTTCAAAAATCATTTTTTTTTTTAATATTATTTTTTTTTCATGGGGTGGTTATAATGTTTTGGTGATCATGGGGGGTCATAATGTCAGCTTTTGTCACCTCCCACTCTAGTTTTAAACATTTCGCCATTCATTTCTATGGGACTAATTTCGCCGCAAAAACAACAATATTTTGTGAACCATTCGGCGAAACGTTCCACAAAGTAATAGCACACCAATTAAATGACATTGAGGCCGGATTCACACTGGTATTTTTCAGCTTTTCACAAAGTTCCACAAGGTAATAGCACACCAATTAAATTACATTGAACATTTCGCTATTCATTCCTATGGGACCAATTTTGCCGCAAAAACAACCATATTTCGTGAACCATTTGGAAAAATGTTCCACAAAGTAATAGCACACCAATCGGGAACAATCTGCACATTTTGGTATATTATTTGTCTATGTAGTGTAAAAGCTGTGGGAGGAGTTAGGGTGGTAAATTAGGCTATAATAATGATAACTAGAAAAGCTACAATTTCTGGGGAAAATGTGAAAAGTGTTCTTGCCTCTACAACTGGAGTGGGCGGAGTAACTGGGTGGAGTGGCTTGAGTAACTGTGAAAAGTGTTAAAAAGCTTAATATTTTAAAAAGTATAAATAGTAGTAAAACAGTTGAAGTCCCATCATTAGCTGAAAGAGCTGAACATTTTTTCAAAAGATTTTTTTTTTCAAAAAATTTTTTTTTTTCAAAAATGTTTTTTTTTTTTTAATTTTTTTTCAAAAATGTTTTTTTTTTTCAAAAATATATTTTTTTTCAAAAATGATTTTTTTTTTTTCAAAAATGTTTTTTTTTTAAATTATTTTTTTTTTTCAAAAATGATTTTTTTTTTCAAAAATGTTTTTGTTTTTTTGTTTTTTTCAAAAATGTGTTTTTTTTTCAAAAATAATTTTTATTTGTTTTTTTGTTTTTTTCAAAAATGTTTTTTTTTTCAAAAATTATTTTTTTTTTCAAAAATTATTTAAAAAATAATTATATTATTTTTTTTTTCATGGGGTGGTCATAATGTTTTGGTGATCATGGGGGGTCATAATGTCAGCTTTTGTCACCTCCTAGTCTAGTTTTGAACATTTCGCTATTCATTCCTATGGGACCAATTTCTCCGCAAAAACAACGATATTTCGTGAACCATTCGGCGAAACGTTCCACAAAGTAATAGCACACAAATTAAATGACATTGAGGCCGGATTCACACTGGTATTTTTCAGCTTTTCACAAAGTTCCACAAGGTAATAGCACACCAATTAAATGACATTGAACATTTCGCTATTCATACCTATGGGACCAATTTTGCCGCAAAAACGACGATATTTTGTGAACCATTTGGAAAAATGTTCCACAAAGTAATAGCACACCAATCGGGAACAATCTGCACATTTTGGTATATTACTTGTCTATGTAGTGTAAAAGCTGTGGGAGAAGTTAGGGTGGTAAATTAGGCTATAATAATAACTAGAAAAGCTACAATTTCTGGGGAAATTGTGAAAAGTGTTCTTGCCTCTACAACTGGAGTGGGTGGAGTAACTGGGTGGAGTGGCTTGAGTAACTGTGAAAAGTGTTAAAAACCTTAATATTTTAAAAAGTATAAATAGTAGTAAAACAGTTGAAGTCCCATCAGTAGCTGAAAGAGCTGAACATTTTTTCAAAAGATTTTTATTTTCAAAAATTTTTCTTTTTCAAAAATGTTTTTTTTCTTTTTTTTTCAAAAATGATTTTTTTTAATGATTTTTTTTCAAAAATGATTTTTTTTTTCAAAAATATTTTTTTTTTAATTTTTTTTTTCAAAAAGTTTTTTTTTTTTCAAAAATGATTTTTTTTTTCAAAAATGTTTTTGTTTTTTTGTTTTTTTGTTTTTTTCAAAAATGTGTTTTTTTTTTTCAAAAATGATTTAAAAAAAAAATGATTTATTTTTCATGGGGTGGTCATAATGTTTTGGTGATCATGGGGGGTCATAATGTCAGCTTTTGTCACCTCCCAGTCTAGTTTTGAACATTTCGCCATTCATTCTTATGGGACCAATTTCGCCGCAAAAACAACGATATTTCGTGAACCATTCGGTGAAACGTTCCACAAAGTAATAGCACACCATTCGGGAACAATCCGCACATTTCAGTATATTACTTGTCTACAGTATGTAGTGTAAAAGCTGTGGGAGGAGTTAGGGTGGTAAATTAGGCTATAATAATGATAACTAGAAAAGCTACAATTTCTGGGGAAATTGTGAAAAGTGTTCTTGCCTCTACAACTGGAGTGGGTGGAGTAACTGGGTGGAGTGGCTTGAGTAACTATGAAAAGTGTTAAAAAGCTTAATATTTTAAAAAGTATAAATAGTAGTAAAACAGTTGAAGTCCCATCATTAGCTGAAAGAGCTGAACATTTTTTCAAAAGATTTTTTTTTTCAAAAATTATTTTTTGAAAAAAAATGTATTTTTTTAATTTTTTTTTCAAAAATGATTCTTTTTAATGATTTTTTTTTCAAAAATTTTTTTTTTCAAAAATATTTTTTATTCTTTTTTCAAAAATGATTTTTTTTTCAAAAATGTTTTTTTTTTTTTTTTTTCAAAAATGTGTTTTTTTTTCAAAAATGATTTTTTTGTTTTTTTGTTTTTTTCAAAAATGTTTTTTTTTTTTCAAAAATGATTTTTTTTTCAAATATGATTTTATTTTCAAAAATGATTTTTTTTTTTAAATATTATTTTTTTTTCATGGGGTGGTTATAATGTTTTGGTGATCATGGGGGGTCATAATGTCAGCTTTTGTCACCTCCCACTCTAGTTTTGAACATTTCGCCATTCATTTCTATGGGACCAATTTCGCCGCAAAAAAAACAATATTTTGTGAACTATTCGGCGAAACGTTCCACAAAGTAATATCACACCAATTAAATGACATTGAGGCCGCATTTACACTGGTATTTTTCAGCTTTTCACAAAGTTCCACAAGGTAATAGCACACCAATTAAATGACATTGAACATTTCGCTATTAATTCCTATGGGACCAATTTTGCCGCAAAAACGACGATATTTCGTGAACCATTTGGAAAAATGTTCCACAAAGTAATAGCACACCAATCGGGAACAATCTGCACATTTTGGTATATTACTTGTCTACAGTATGTAGTGTAAAAGCTGTGGGAGGAGTTAGGGTGGTAAATTAGGCTATAATAATGATAACTAGAAAAGCTACAATTTCTGGGGAAATTGTGAAAAGTGTTCTTGCCTCTACAACTGGAGTGGGTGGAGTAACTGGGTGG
Organism: Aquarana catesbeiana; assembly: GCF_042186555.1. Classification (NCBI taxonomy): domain Eukaryota; kingdom Metazoa; phylum Chordata; class Amphibia; order Anura; family Ranidae; genus Aquarana; species Aquarana catesbeiana. The sequence goes on along the minus strand of NC_133330.1, from coordinate 139,593,065 downwards.
AGTGGCTTGAGTAACTATGAAAAGTGTTAAAAAGCTTAATATTTTAAAAAGTATAAATAGTAGTAAAACAGTTGAAGTCCCATCATTAGCTGAAAGAGCTGAACATTTTTTCAAAAGATTTTTTTTTTTCAAAAATTATTTTTTGAAAAAAAATGTATTTTTTTAAATTTTTTTTCTAAAATGATTCTTTTTAATGATTTTTTTTTCAAAATTTTTTTTTTTTTTCAAAAATATTTTTTATTCTTTTTTCAAAAATGATTTTTTTTTCAAAAATGTTTTTTTTTTTTTTTTTTTTTTTAAAATGTGTTTTTTTTTTTCAAAAATGATTTTTTCGTTTTTTTCAAAAATGTTTTTTTTTTTTCAAAAATGATTTTTTTTTCAAATATGATTTTATTTTCAAAAATGATTTTTTTTTTTTAAATATTATTTTTTTTTCATGGGGTGGTTATAATATTTTGGTGATCATGGGGGGTCATAATGTCAGCTTTTGTCACCTCCCACTCTAGTTTTGAACATTTCGCCATTCATTTCTATGGGACCAATTTCGCCGCAAAAAAAACAATATTTTGTGAACTATTCGGCGAAACGTTCCACAAAGTAATAGCACACCAATTAAATGACATTGAGGCCGCATTTACACTGGTATTTTTCAGCTTTTCACAAAGTTCCACAAGGTAATAGCACACCAATTAAATGACATTGAACATTTCGCTATTAATTCCTATGGGACCAATTTTGCCGCAAAAACGACGATATTTCGTGAACCATTTGGAAAAATGTTCCACAAAGTAATAGCACACCAATCGGGAACAATCTGCACATTTTGGTATATTACTTGTCTACAGTATGTAGTGTAAAAGCTGTGGGAGGAGTTAGGGTGGTAAATTAGGCTATAATAATGATAACTAGAAAAGCTACAATTTCTGGGGAAATTGTGAAAAGTGTTCTTGCCTCTACAACTGGAGTGGGTGGAGTAACTGGGTGGAGTGGCTTGAGTAACTATGAAAAGTGTTAAAAAGCTTAATATTTTAAAAAGTATAAATAGTAGTAAAACAGTTGAAGTCCCATCATTAGCTGAAAGAGCTGAACATTTTTTCAAAAGATTTTTTTTTTTTCAAAAATTATTTTTTGAAAAAAAATGTATTTTTTTAAATTTTTTTTCTAAAATGATTCTTTTTAATGATTTTTTTTTCAAAAATTTTTTTTTTTTTCAAAAATATTTTTTATTCTTTTTTCAAAAATGATTTTTTTTTCAAAAATGTTTTTTTTTTTTTTTTTTTTTCAAAAATGTGTTTTTTTTTTCAAAAATGATTTTTTTGTTTTTTTGTTTTTTTCAAAAATGTTTTTTTTTTTTCAAAAATGATTTTTTTTTCAAATATGATTTTATTTTCAAAAATGATTTTTTTTTTTTAAATATTATTTTTTTTTCATGGGGTGGTTATAATGTTTTGGTGATCATGGGGGGTCATAATGTCAGCTTTTGTCACCTCCCACTCTAGTTTTGAACATTTCGCCATTCATTTCTATGGGACCAATTTCGCCGCAAAAAAAACAATATTTTGTGAACTATTCGGCGAAACGTTCCACAAAGTAATAGCACACCAATTAAATGACATTGAGGCCGCATTTACACTGGTATTTTTCAGCTTTTCACAAAGTTCCACAAGGTAATAGCACACCAATTAAATGACATTGAACATTTCGCTATTAATTCCTATGGGACCAATTTTGCCGCAAAAACGACGATATTTCGTGAACCATTTGGAAAAATGTTCCACAAAGTAATAGCACACCAATCGGGAACAATCTGCACATTTTGGTATATTACTTGTCTACAGTATGTAGTGTAAAAGCTATGGGAGGAGTTAGGGTGGTAAATTAGGCTATAATAATGATAACTAGAAAAGCTACAATTTCTGGGGAAATTGTGAAAAGTGTTCTTGCCTCTACAACTGGAGTGGGCGGAGTAACTGGGTGGAGTGGCTTGAGTAACTATGAAAAGTGTTAAAAAGCTTAATATTTTAAAAAGTATAAATAGTAGTAAAACAGTTGAAGTCCCATCATTAGCTGAAAGAGCTGAACATTTTTTCAAAAGATTTTTTTTTTCAAAAATGTTTTTTTTTTTTTTTCAAAAATGTTTTTTTTTTCAAAAATGTTTTTTTTTTCAAAAATGATTTTTTTTTTTCAAAGATGATTTTTTTTCAAAAATGTTTTTGTTTTTTTGTTTTTTTCAAAAATGTGTTTTTTTTTCAAAAATGATTTTTTTTGTTTTTTTGTTTTTTTCAAAAATGTGTTTTTTTTTTTCAAAAATGTTTTTTTTTTCAAAAATGATTTTTTTTTTCAAAAATGATTTAAAAAAAAATATTATTTTTTTTTCATGGGGTGGTCATAATGTTTTGGTGATCATGGGGGGTCATAATGTCAGCTTTTGTCACCTCCCAGTCTAGTTTTGAACATTTCGCCATTCATTCCTATGGGACCAATTTTGCCGCAAAAACAACGATATTTCGTGAACCATTCGGTGAAACCTTCCACAAAGTAATAGCACACCATTCGGGAACAATCCGCACATTTCGGTATATTACTTGTCTATGTAGTGTAAAAGCTGTGGGAGGAGTTAGGGTGATAAATTAGGCTATAATAATGATAACTAGAAAAGCTACAATTTCTGGGGAAATTGTGAAAAGTGTTCTTGCCTCTACAACTGGAGTGGGCGGAGTAACTGGGTGGAGTGGCTTGAGTAACTGTGAAAAGTGTTAAAAAGCTTAATATTTTAAAAAGTATAAATAGTAGTAAAACAGTTGAAGTCCCTTTATTAGCTGAAAGAGCTGAACATTTTTTTAAAAGATTTTTTTTTTCAAAAATTTTTTTTTTTTTCAAAAAATTTTTTTTTTTATTTTTTTTTCAAAAATGATTTTTTTTAATGATTTTTTTTCAAAAATTATTTTTTTTTTCAAAAATATTTTTTTTTTTCAAAAATTATTTTTTTTCAAAAATGTTTTTTTTTTCAAAAATGATTTCTTTTTAAAAAAAAATATTATTTTTTTTTCATGGGGTGGTCATAATGTTTTGGTGATCATGGGGGGGTCATAATGTCAGCTTTTGTCACCTCCCACTCTAGTTTTGAACATTTCGCCATTCATTCCTATGGGACCAATTTTGCCGCGAAAACAACGATATTTCGTGAACCATTCGGCGAAACGTTCCACAAAGTAATAGCACACCAATTAAATGACATTGAGGCCGGAATCACACTGGTATATTTCAGCTTTTCACAAGGTAATAGAACACCTATTAAATGACATTGAACATTTCGTCATTCATTTCTATGGGACCAATATTGCCACAAAAACGACGATATTTCGTGAACCATTCGGCGAATCGTTCCACAAAGTAATAGCACACCAATTAAATGACATTGAGGCCGGATTCACACTAGTATATTTCAGCTTTTCACAAAGTTCCACAAGGTAATAGCACACCAATTAAATGACATTGTACATTTCACCATTCATTCCTATGGGACCAATTTTCCACAAAACTACAATATTTCGTGAAAAATTTGGCGAAACGTTCCACAAAGTAATAGCACACCAATCGGGAACAATCAGCACGTTTTGGTATATTACTGTCTATGTAGTTTAAAAGCTGTGGGAGGAGTTAGAGTGGTATGATCATGGGGTTGTCAGCTTTTGTCACCTCCCACTCTAGTTTTGAACATTTCGCCATTCATTCCTATGGGACCAATTTCGCCGCAAAAACGATGATATTTCGTGAACCATTCGGTGAAACGTTCCACAAAGTAATAGCACACCAATTAAATGACTTTGAGGCCGGATTCACACTGGTATTTTTCAGCTTTTCACAAAGTTCCACAAGGTAATAGCACATCAATTAAATGACATTGAACATTTCGCCATTCATTCCTATGGGACTAATTTTGCCGCAAAAACAACGATATTCCGTGAACCATTCGGCAAAATGTTCCACAAAGTAATAGCACACCATTTGGGAACAATCCGCACGTTTCGGTATATTACTTGTCTATGTAGTGTAAAAACTGTGGGAGGAGTTAGGGTGGTAAATTTGGCTATAATAAGAATAACTAGAAAATGCATTTCCTGGGGAAAATGCGTGGGAATGCTGAATAGCTAAATTGCTAAAATGGCCGCCATCAAAACTGTCCCATCATACTGCCATCAAAACTGCCCCATCAGAATTGCCCCATCAAAATTGTCCCCATTAAAACTGCCCCATCATATTGCCACCATCAAAACTGCCCCATCATATTGCCCCCATCAAAACTGCCCCATCATATTGCCACCTTTAAAACTGCTCCATTAAAATTGTCCCCATCAAAACTGCCCCATCATATTGCCACCATCAAAACTGCCCCATCAAAACTGCCCCATCATATTGCCACCATCAAAACTGCCCCATCAGAATTGTCCCATCAAAACTGCCCCATCATATTGCCACCATCAAAACTGACCCATCAGAATTGCCCCATCAAAACTGCCCCATCATATTGCCACCATCAAAACTGACCCATCAGAATTACCCCATCAAAACTGCCCCATCATATTGCCACCATTAAAACTGACCCATCAGAATTACCCCATCAAAACTGCCCCATCATATTCCTCTATTATAAATCAGTACATGGTGTGTCTGTCCCCTCCCCCGGGCTCTGTAATCAGAGCTGAGATGCTCCAGCCACCTCTCCCCCTGTGTATAACAGAAGCTTTGGTAACCATGGCAACAAAACAAACACAGTACACTCTGATTAATGGCTAAAATTTCCTGAAATGACCTCTAAACAAAAAGCTTTTTCTCAAAAACTGTAAAAGATATCAAACTGAAAAGCTATAGCCAGATAGCTGAATATTTTGTGAACATTTTACAGTTTGTTTGGTGTCTGTAGGTGAAAGTATGAAGGAGCTGAAACTTTTGGGAGCGGAAGAAGAATTTAAGGATTTCAAGCATGCTCCCATAGACTTCAATGTTAAAAAAAGTGATAAAAAGCTTAATATTTTAAAAAGTATAAATGGTAGAAAAAAAGTTGAAAAAGAGCACACATCAGCTAAAAGAGACGAACATTTTGATAGTTGAATGGTTTTAATAGCTGAAAGTATGCAGAAGTTACGCAGAACCAAAAAACGTACGGAATAAGAAGAAAAAGAAGAACTAGAAAACGCATTTCCTGGGGAAAATGCGTGGGAATGCTGAATAGCTATATTGCTAAAATGGCCGCCACCAAAACTGCCCCATCATACTGCCATCAAAACTGCCCCATCAGAATTGCCCCATCAAAATTGTCCCCATTAAAACTGCCCCATCATATTGCCACCATCAAAACTGCCCCCATCAAAACTGCCCCATCATATTGCCACCATCAAAACTGCCCCATCAGATTTGTCCCATCAAAACTGCCCCATCATATTGCCACCATCAAAACTGACCCATCAGAATTGCCCCATCAAAACTGCCCCATCATATTCCTCTATTATAAATCAGTACATGGTGTGTCTGTCCCCTCCCCCGGGCTCTGTAATCAGAGCTGAGATGCTCCAGCCACCTCCCCCCCTGTGTATAACAGAAGCTTTGGTAACCATGGCAACAAAACAAACACAGTACACTCTGATTAATGGCTAAAATTTCCTGAAATGACCTCTAAACAAAAAGCTTTTTCTCAAAAACTGTAAAAGATATCAAACTGAAAAGCTATAGCCAGATAGCTGAATATTTTGTGAACATTTTAAAGTTTGTTTGGTGTCTGTAGGTAAAGGTATGAAGGAGCTGAAACTTTTGGGAGCGGAAGAAGAATTTAAGGATCTGAAGCATGCTACCATTGACTTCAATGTTAAAAAAAGTGATAAAAAGCTTAATATTTTAAAAAGTATAAATGGTAGAAAAAAAGTTGAAAAAGAGCACACATCAGCTAAAAGAGACGAACATTTTGATAGTTGAATGGTTTTAATAGCTGAAAGTATGCAGAAGTTACGCAGAACCAAAAAACGTACGGAATAAGAAGAAAAAGAAGAATAAATAAAATCGAATAACAATAGTGGGACTGCTAAAGCATTCCCACTAATAATATATATGTGAGATAACAGTAAGTGGTCTTGCTATGCAAGAACACTTAACTAGAAAAGCTACAATTTCTGGGGAAATTGTGTGAAGTGTTCTTGCCTCCACCAGTAGTCTACAAGCATTATCAAGCCTAGCAGATGAAGGTATGACCACATGCATTTGGGGGGTCTCAGCATCTTGTGTTTACAACCACTGTTTCCTAGCAACGCTCATGCCCTGTATGAAGCATAACTTCATAACCACTGCTCAATACACAGGATCATGATAGCTGTAATAACTGTGCAGTACTTCAAATGGTCGTATTTTAAAAACTATAAATCCTACAGCGAAGATCTTTATATTGTGAGAATCACAAGACCCAGACCTAGATTTTGATGCATAGTATGTCTCTGAAATATTAAAAATGAAGGCACAGTCACAGTTTAGATATTGCCCTTCAAATCTGGAGGGGGCTAGAGTAGAGTTTCAATGAATGTCAATGGACGGCGTGAGTTACAAACAAATGGTCATATTGTGAAAACTATCAGGACTATGGCTTAGCCGTGGACATGTTTAGTGGCAGCAGGGATAGCTGAACGTTTTTATATAAGATTTGTGTAGGTGGGCTTGAAAATGAGGGAGCGGTGGCAGTTTAGAGATCATGTCCTGATTTTTCAGCTTTTGTCACCTCCCACTCTAGTTTTGAACATTTCCCCATTCATTCCTATGGGACCAATTTCGGCGCAAAAATGACGATATTTCGTGAACCATTTGGCGAAACGTTGCACAAAGTAATAGCACACCAATCGGGAACAATCCGCACGTTTCGGTATATTACTTGTCTATGTAGTGTAAAAACTGTGGGAGGAGTTAGGGTGTTAAATTTGGCTATAATAATAAAATATATGTGAGATAACAGTAAGTGGTCTTGCTATGCAAGAACACTTAATAATATATATGTGAGATAACAGTAAGTGGTCTTGCTATGCAAGAACACTTAATAACACAGACTGTGTGAAGGGAACATAGATTAGGGAGAAAAGAGAAGCAGGAGAGGTAACATGAAAAACTCTGCTGCCAGCAGGGGAGGGCTGGGCCGGGGGGCAGGGTGGCAATTTCCTCCCAGGCATTCCAAGTTATATGCAAAATGGCCGGCGACCGCTCGCTGACTATTTTTATTTTAATTTCTTTGAGAAAGTTGGGCCAGGGGCACGGCCACAGGAGGGTGTTCTATCAGAAAACCGCTACGCTGTGGCATTCTGGGAGCTGTAGTCCATGCGAGCGCTCTGTAATTGGCCGAACAGGGTCATGTGCAGGCGACCGACATGGGCGTCTGCGATTGGCCCGGCGGAGCTGGTCACGTGTGGAGACGGGGCTGGTCTGTGGGTGGAAATGTGATGCTCGCAAATGTTAATAGATATGTGTGACCAAGTGTAGATGATGTGAATATACAAAGCAAAAAAGTCCAAATAAATGTGCTGAATATTCTGATCCACAATGGGAAAAAACGACGTATTTCCGGTGGCACTGACGTCATTCCCTGTTCCATGAAACGCTCTTCCTAGTTTCTGGAACACACGCTGTGAGCAGCGTCCGGATCCGTCTTTAATCGATTTACATGCCTGTTTTATCAACTATTTTGTAAATACCCATTTGTATATGGAATAAATCCCTTTTCAAACGGTACTTTTCACTATTAGATCCATGTTTTCCTTTTTTGGTGCCTGGTGATTTTGCTGAGAAATTCCAACAATCCTTTGATCTAATGTGCACAACACCACTCCTGACCTTCACTGGATACCATCACATAAGCCTGAAGTGACCCCCAGACTGCAAAGCTGGGGGTCATCGCCATTTGGTGAGTGGGGACACATGTGTGGGTGGCGTTTCTGCACCTGAAAAGTCCTGGAGCATCTGTGGTCCATTGCACTTCAAAAGTTTTTTCCCATTGCGGATCAGAACATTCAACACATTTATTTGGACTTTATTTACATGTTTTTTGCTTTGTATAGTCACATCTGCACTGATCTACACTTGGTCACACATGTCTATTAACATTTGCTAGTGCCACATTTCCATAATTTTACATTTCTATTGAGTAGCACTTTGTGTGTGGCAGCTGCTTTAGTTTTCTTTTTCACAGTTTTTTCATCATTCAGCGCAAATTTAAATTTTATATTATTCACTGGTCTGTGGGTGATCGCGACCACTTGCTGCAGGAGTCCCTCCTCTCTGCCTGGCGCGCTGTGTGTCTTCTGAGGTCTATCTCTCATCTATCCCCTCACAGTCAGTGTACCCCCTCTGTCAGCTCGCCCCTCTCTGTCAGTTTGCCCCTCTCTGTCAGCCCACCCCTCACAGTCAGTGTACTCCCTCTCTGTCAGCTCACCCCTCTCTGTCAGCCCACTCCTCACAGTCCGTGTACCCCCTCTCTGTCAGCCTGCCAATCTCTGTCAGCCAGCCCCTCTCTGTCAGCTCGCCCCTCTCTGTCAGTGCCCCCCCTCTCTATCAGCCCACCCCTCTGTCAGCCCACCCCTCACAGTCAGGGTACCCCCTCTCTGTCAGCCCACCCCTCTCTGTCAGCCCACCCCTCTCTGTCCGCCCCTCCTCTCTGTCAGCCCCTCCTCTCTGTCCACCCATTCCTCTGTCAGTACCGCTCTCTGTCAGTCACAGCAGGGTGCACTGTGCCAGCCAGCCACCCACCCACCCAATGACCAACAGCAGGGAGCCAGGCCAGCCACCCGCAGCAGAGTACACCATGCCAGCCAGCCACCCTCCCACTAACACACAGCAGGGAGCCAGGCCAGCCACCCGCAGCAATGTGCACCGTGCCAGCCACCCACTGACCCAGAGCAGGGAGCCAGGCCAGCCACCCACAGCAAGGTGCCAGGCAGCCACCCACAGAAGCCAGCCATCATGGTGACCCACCCACAGCAGGGCCAGGGTGCCAGCCAGTCACCAAAGGTGAACCACCCACACCAGGAAACCAGCCAGCCACACCAGGAGCCAGCCAGCCATGGTGACCCACCCACAGCAGGTAGCCAGCCAGCCACAGCAGCGTGCCAGCAAGCCACCCGCAGGAGCTAACCAGCCACTGTGACCATCCACAGCAGGATGCCAGCCACCCACGGTGACCCACCCACACCAGGGAGCCAGCCACAGCAGGGTGCTGACCAGCCACCCACAGGAGCCAGCCACCCACAGGAGCCAGCCACAGAGCATGCGGGAGCCAGCCAGCCAACAGCAGGAGCCAGCCACAGAGGATGCGGGAGCCAGCCAGCCACCAGCAGGAGCCAGCCACAGAGGATGCGGGAGCCAGCCAGCCACCAGCAGGAGCCAGCCACAGAGGATGCGGGAGCCAGCCAGCCACCAACAGGAGCCAGCCAGAGAGGACGTGGGAGCCAGCAAGGCACAGAGGACGCAGGAGCCAGCCAACCACAGAGGACACAGGAGTCAGCTACAGCTGCAGTACCTATAGTTAAGGTAAAAGGAGCGCTACACAGTGCCAATTTAATTTTTACTTTGTGAGAGGTTGGGGCAGGCGTGAGAGTCATGGCACAAGGAGGGGGTCCCATGAAGACCAGAGTAAATGAAGGTGTTCACTGTACACTCTATTAGAAAGAGGCCCCCTCCAGGCCCCATTATTCTCCTTTTCAGTCTCTAATGGGACCTGGAGGGGACTCTTTCTAACAGATTCTATAATGGACACAGCAGGGATCCAGGCTTGCCACCTGCAGCAGGATGCACTGTGCCAGCCACCCATCCACCCACTGACCCACAGCAGGGAGCCTGCTGGCCGCTTGCCACTGGCCATAGCCTGTGCGTTCCGCTGGCCTTGTGGGTCCTGCTGGCCATTGCCAGCCCCAGCAGGACCCACAGTGTTGAGGGCTATTTTAGGCTACTGGGTGGGCACTGGCCTAGGACAGGGTAAATAGAGTGTATGAGGGGTTAGATGGGATGTGGGGTTCAGCTGCGGGTGTCAGGGTCTCTCACCTCAGCGATGGGAGCGGTGCTAGCTCAGCAGGTCCTTGCATGGCCTCCTCCGAACCTGGGGGTGTGATGCTCTTGTCCTGGGGTCAAGTAAACTTGTAGCCCTAGCCAGTCACGCTGGTCCTGACTCCCTGGTGCGCCCTGCTGTCCAGGGGCAGACTGACAACACCCAGGGCCCCTGGACCAAATAAAGCAAGGGCCCCCTGTCAGGCACAGCCCATGACCCACCCTGGCCCTGCCCCTTCATTTTGCACAAAGTACAACTTCTGCCTTTAAAAAAAAAAAACACTGTTTAACAACAGATTCTAATGGGACCTGGAGGGAGGTCTTTCTCTAATGTCCATTGTGCAGTCTGTTTCTAATCTGGAGGCTCTCCTCTCTAATCCCCATGCACTGAACAGACTGAGCTGATGGGCACTGGTGAGGCTGTGCTGATGGGCACTGGTGAGGCTGCGTCGATGGGCACTGGTGATGGTATGCTGATTCGGTGGTTCAATGGGCCACCTGGCTGGACTTGCCCCCCAGGCCTAAGGCTGCCAGGGAGGCACAAAATAATTTAACATACAAGGATAGTTTTTTTATCTTATCTCCCTAATTTTCTTCCCTATCTTTCTCATGGGCAGCCTGAGAACTTCAGCACTGTTAGTTTCTGTCATCTTTCCTCTCTATCTGAGCCAAGACATAAAATCAGGGCTGGAAATGTACATATTTAAATTGAAGAACGTGACATAATTTTTGAGACCAAGGAGGGCACATACTAATGTTGGTAGCATAGTTATTAATGTAGAATGTATGTTCTTTTGTTAAAGAACATTAATTGCTATCAAATTGTTATGATTAAAGTTCCGCTTTAAACAAAATGTTTGTGTTAAACCCAAAAGCATAAATTCATGCAGGACTAATGCCCTGTATACATGATCAGAAAATCGCATGAAAAATACAGCTTTCAGAGCGATCGTACGATAATCTGATCATTAGTACAGAGCTTTCGAGAGCCGATCATGACAGTTCAGCTGATATTATCCAAACGGACATGCACAAATTTTTTTTCGGACTAAGCCAGATCGTACGATTTTCATTTAATCAGTACAGTTGTTATTCAAAAATGCAATGCAAATACACTACAACACATTACATCACTTCCAAATTTTTATTCTGTCGTACAAGAATTTTCGTGACTTTAGTAAACTCTTCAGGTTCAATCTAAGGTTAGCATGCAAAAACAAAAAACAAAAAAAAATCATTCGTTCGATAACCTCATCAGGTTTTACATAAATGTAAAACAAGGTGGTATCTGTGCTATATCAAAACATTTTTAGTTTTTGTTTTCATGACTTTGCTTCTTATACGCCCCCTCATTGGAATTTATTATCAAAAAGATTGCATGTGTATATCTTATATTCTAAGAAAGTACTGTATACTATATTATACCATGATGTAGTTGGGAATGTATAATTGAAGTTTTCCGTAAAAACGATGGCATCAGTATGAAATTTTAAGCCTCGTACACACGATCGGATTTTCCACAGACAAAACGTCAGACTTTTGTCCGAAGGGCGTTGGCCATGAACTTGTCTTGCATACAAATGGCACACAATTGTCAGCCAACAAACACAAATGTAGTAACGTACTACGTGACTTTTCAGCTCTTTAGCGCCACCCTTTGGGCACCTTCTGCTAGTGTTGTGTTTGGTGAGCATTGATTCCGAGCATGCATGTTTGTACTTTGGACTTTTGTCTGGCGGACTTGTGTACACATGATCGGAAAATCTCACAACAGACCGTTGTCCGCAGAAAATTTATAAGCCTGTCATCCATTTGTCCACAGAAAATCCGACAACAATTGTCCAATGGAGCATACAAATGGTTGGATTTTAGGCCAACAGTCTGTCATCACACAATTCCCAGGGGAAAAGCCAATCGGGTGTACGAGGCTTTAGTCTGCAACTATCTCTGCACTGCTTCAATTTCAGCAGCAACCCTGGAAGTGTGTGGCCTGTGAAGGCCACAGGGAGGATGTAGGAGAGCAGCAAGCTGAGTAAGTGGGAATAGGGAGTGGGGCCATAGACAAGCATACTGCAGCCAAACGCACAACCTTGCGCAACACCTCTACAATAGCAAATACTTTTGGCGCTTTTTGCACCACTGGACTAATGCAACCTTCCGCACCTACTGCTGTCACAACAATACACGGTTCTGCATGTGCCACCACTGCACCAACACACATTTCTGTGATTACCTTCACTGCACCAACACACCCTCCTGTGCCCAGCAACATTTTACCTACATATGCACCTGCCACCACTGAACCAAGGCACAATTCTGCACCCATCTTCACTGACAAGCCCTTTTGCATCTGGCATTGATACACCTTATAAACCTACCGCCACTACACTGATGTGCCCTTCTGCACCCTTAATTGTTTCACAAATGCGCCCTTCTGCACCAACATAGTCTTTTTTTCACCAGCCACCATTGCACAGATGCACCCTTCTGCACCTGCCACCACTGCACCAGCATGGCCTTTTGCACCCACAACTATTGCACTAATATTCTCTTCTTCACCCACCATCACTGCATAGACACAACCTTCTAAACCTGCCACCACTGCACTGACGCATCCTTCTACATTGTTTACTACTGCACAGAAGTACCTTTCTGCACCCACCACCACTGCAATACACATTTCTGCACCAATGCACCTTCCTCCACTCAACACCACTACACATAATCACCTTTCAGCAACTGTCACTACTACAATAATATGCACTTCTGCACTTACCTTGACTGTGGCCTTGCACCTTTCTGCACCCACCATCACTGCTCTGATGCACATTTTTGCACATGGTGCTGTCACTATGCCTCATCTGCACCCACAGCCACTGCGCCAACACTCATTGAATATTCATCCTGAATGGACACACTCTTGATAATGTTTACTTAAAGATTTTCTATTTTTGTTTTCTGTAATTGTCATGGGACAGACTGAATCAAGCCGCAATGGGAAGATATAATCTTTTAACAATGCTAGTATATGAATACCACAATAATAACAATCACAGTAGATACTGTTTTTCATGCCTCATTCAGAAGGTTACATGTGTTACTTACCAGTAGCAGGATTCTGCATGGCCTTCTCTTTTGTATATATATACCGTATTCCATACTGGTTTTATCAAATGTTCACTATATTTCCAGAACTCATAAAAGAAATAGGTTATCTTTCTGGCTGGAATCAAAATGCGAGTGAGATTCTGTTTGTAATCACAGGACAGACCGAAGCTTCCTGCTGAAAGTAGTGGGACACCAAATGTAGTTTTTAGCCTATGTAAAAAAAAAAAAAAAAACACATAAAATTAACGAAACAATATGTGCAAGAATTAGAACACCAGTGTAATTACCCTTATTCTAAATTGTTTATAATAAAAAAAATCATTATAATGTGCTCTAGAAGTGATGTAAAATTCCACACCTACTGTCACTGTGCTGATGCACATTTAGGTTAGCATAACATGAGTGCCAATAGAAGCACCCCCCCCCCACTTCCAATAGCTATATCATAATAATATTACAGAGAGAAAGCATGAGAGTGACAATATGGTTTTGAGCTCCCTGGCGATCCCTGTGTTAAGTGCAGAGATCAATAATGTTTTTTTAGAGACACCAGCACTTAAGGCCATGTGTTAAATTACTATACATAGTTACATAGTAGGTGAGGTTGAAAAAAGACACAAGTCCATCAAGCCCAACCTATGTGTGTTGTTATATGTCAGTATTACATTGTATATCCCTGTATGTTGTGGTTGTTCAGCTACTTATCTAATAGTTTCTTGAAACTATCAATGCCTCCCACTGAGACCACCGCTTGTGGAAGGAAATTCCACATCCTTGCCACCCTTACAGTAAAGAACCCTCTACGTAGTTTAAAGTTAAACCTCTTTTGTTCTAATTTTAATGAGTGGCCATGAGTCTTGTTAAACTCCCTTCCGTGAAAAAGTTTTATCCCTATTGTCAGGTCACCAGTATGGTATTTGTATATTGAAATCATATCCCCTCTCAAGCGTCTCTTCTCCAGAGAGAATAAGTTCAGTGCTCGCAACCTTTCCTCATAACTAATATCCTGCAGACCCTTTATTAGCTTTGTTGCCCTTCTTTGTACTCGCTCCATTTCCAGTACATCCTTCCTGAGGACTGGTGCCCAGAACTGGACAGCATACTCTAGGTGCGGCCGAACCAGAGTCTTGTAGAGCGGGAGAATTATCGTTTTATCTCTGGAATTAATTCCCTTTTAAATGCATGCCAATATTCTGTTTGCTTTGTTAGCAGCAGCTTGGCATTGCAAGTCATTGCTGAGCCTATCATCTACTAGGACCCCCAGGTCCTTTTCCATCCTAGATTCCCCCAGAGGATTTCTCTCCAGTGTATAGATTGCATTCATATTTTTGCCACCCAAATGCATTATTTTACATTTTTCTACATTGAACCGTATTTGTCATGTAGTTGCCCACTCCATTAATTTGTTCAGATCTTTTTGCAAGGTTTCCACATCCTGCAGAGAAGTTATTGCCCTGCTTAGCTTAGTATCGTCCGCAAATACAGAGATTGAACCCCATCCTCCAGGTCGTTTATGAACAAATTAAACAGGATTGGTCACAGCACAGAACCCTGGGGGACCCCACTACCCACCCTGACCATTCCGAGTACTCCCCATTTATCACCACCCTCTGAACTCGCCCTTGTAGCCAGTTTTCAATCCATGTACTCACCCTATTGTCCATGCCAACGGACCTTGTTTTGTACAGTAAACGTTTATGGGAACTGTGTCAAATGCTTTTGCAAAATCCAGATACACCACGTCTACGGGCCTTCCTTTATCTAGAGGACAACTCACCTCCTCATAGAAGGTGAATATATTTGTTTGGCAAGAAGGATTCTTCATGAATCCATGCTGATTACTGCTAATGATACCATTCTCATTACTAAAATCTTGCATATAGTCCCTTATCATCCCCTCCAAGAGTTTACATACTATTGATGTTAGGCTAACTGGTCTGTAATTCCCAGGGATGTATTTTATTTTGGGCCCTTTTTAAATATTGTTGCTACACTGGCTTTTCTCCAATCAGCTGGTACCATTCCAGTCAGTAGACTGTGAGTAAAAATTAGGAACAATGGTCTGGCAATTACTTGACTGAGTTCCCTAAGTACCCTCGGGTGCAAGCCATCTGGTCCCAGTGATTTATTAGCGTTAAGTTTCCCAAGTCTAATTTTATTTCTGTTCTCTGTTAACCATGGAGGTGCTTCCTGTGATGTGTCATGAGGATAAACACTGCAGTTTTGGTTACTGAAGCCCCCCGATTCCCTTGTGGAGACTGAGGAGAAGAATAAGTTCAATACCTTCTCCATCTCCCCATCCTTTGTAACCAGATGTCCTTCCTCATTCTTTATGGGGCCAATATGGTCTGTCCTCCCTTTTTTACTGTTTATATACCGTATTTATCGGTGGATAACATGCGCCGGCGTATAACGCGCACCCCAATTTAAGAGGGAAGTTTCAGGATTTTTTTTTCTTTTAAATAAACCACTTTGAAACAAAATAATGGTCAGTGAGCATCAATGCAGCCTGATCTGTGCCCATCTGCAGCCTGATCTGTGCCCATCTGCAGCCTGATCTGTGCCCATATGCAGTCTAATCAGTGCCCATCTCATCATGATGAATCTCCATGCCATAGTAGAGGACACAGCCCATATATTGCACTGTTATCAGCATGTGGATGCATGCACAGCAAGTACAGCCAGCACATTAGCTGAGTGTAATTGAGGCCAGTGGGACTGATCTGTGTATGTGAGTACTCTGGTTTATAGCTGTGTGTTCCTCTGTGACTCAAAAGTTGGTGGCAGCAGAGGATGGATGGTGTACACAGTGCTGAGTCTGAGTCTGCTTACTAGTATATACTATGGTACAACTTACTTGTGTGCTACGGGATTTACTAGTCCTTGTAGTATTGTAGATGCTGCCATCGAGGGGAAGGAGGGGCTGAGCGCTGCCGAAATAGAGTCGGATCTCCTGTGTACTCGGCTCGGTGCCACGCTCAGTCCCGCCCCTTGGCCCCGATCCTATGATGGACATAATGCCAGTCCAATGGTGGGCTGTCCATGCTAGGAGCCTTCCAGGGGGTGGGACTGGGCGTGACGCCGAGCCGAGTACACAGGAGATCCGGCTCTATTTCGGCAGCGCTCGTCCCCTCCTTCCCCTCGGTGACAGACTAGATCGGCGTGTAACACGCACACACACGATTTTTCCCCTATTTTAAGGGGGAAAAGTGCGTGTTATACGCCGATAAATACGGTACTTAAAGAATTTCTTGGGATTTTTTTTGCTCTCCTCTGCTATGTGTCTTTCATGTTCTATCTTAGCCGTCCTTATTGCACCCTTTTCTTGTTGCATTCTTTATAAAGTCTGAATGCTGATGATGATCCCTCAACCTTGTATTTTTTGAAGGCCTTCTCCTTTGCTTTTATATGCATTTTTACATTGGAGTTAAGCCATCCAGGATATTTGTGTTCGCTTTTTTAAATTTATTAACCAATGGGATGCATTGGCTAATGCCCTTATTTAATATGCTCTTAAAGCAAACCCATTTCTCCTCCGTGTTCTTTGTTCCTAAGATTTTATCTCAATTTATGCCCTCTAGCAACGTTCGTAGTTTAGGGAAGTTCTCTTTTGAAATTCAGTGTTTTTGTATTCCCCTTATGTTTCCTATTTGTGTGATTTATACTGAAGCCAATTGACCTGTGATCACTGTTACCTAAATTGCCCCGTATTTCCACATCCGTGATCAGGTCTGTATTGTTGGTAATCAGTAGATCCAGTAATGCTTATACCTTGCAATTGATGTGATGGTGCACCAGACAAAATGGGCAGTAACTGGTTTCTCGTTATAATTAGATCAGTTATTACAGTTACACTCTAGGGCCAATAAGATGACATTCCTGTGCTTTTGAAAAATTATTTTAAATGGTCCAGTCGTTTTATAAACATAGATCAGCAGGCAGAAAAATGTTAACTGATTGATAGGGTAAATGGAATAGCCATTTTATTTATCAAACATTTATTTCTGATTATCAAAATGTATTTCTGATTAAGAAAATATTGGATGTATATTTTGTCAGATGACGTATTGTGTAACAGCTGGATTGCTTATGTTAAAATGATATTTACACCTTCAGCTGTGAAGATTGCTATTGCGTCCCTTTTTTGCGGCCCCCGGAATTACATTGCCAGTGCTGCAAAACTTTGTGATGGGCAGATTTCTACATTTATTGTGGGCGGATTTATGGGCACTTTGGGGCGGAATTAGATGGCCAGTGCTGCAAAAAAATAAAACTTTGTGATATTTCGCCCCAAAGTACCCATAAATCCGCCCACAACAAAGTTTTGTTTTGCAGCACTGGCCATCTAATTCCAGCCCAAAGTGCCAATAAATCCGCCCACAAGAAATGTAGAAATCTGCCCATGACAAAGGTTTGTTTTGCAGCACTGGCCATGTAATTCCGCCCCCAAGTGCCCATAAATCCGCCCACAACGTGTAGAAATCCTCCCATCATGGACATGAATTCGCCAGGGGAGTGCGGGCCACAATCTGACAAAAAAAATTCGGCTATCGTTCGCCTGCGGGGAGTGCGGGCCACAATCTGTCAATCTGACAAAAAAAAAAATTCTGTCGGCTATTGTTTGCCTGTGCCGTCTCGTCATCACTACAGCTGATGGTAAAATCAGCAGTTGTGATGTTATGTACGGCGCATGCATTGCGCATGCACCCTCCAGCCCGGGCACTATTCGGCAGAACACCTGGACGAACTGTGCATGCGCCGTACATAATAGCACAACAGCTGATTTTATGATGGGCGAGGGGCGGAATTTAACATGAAGGAGGCGGATGTTTTCAATGATGGCCACTGCTGCAAAGATGGGGTCAAAATTTTAAACGTTTAGCTAGCTAAATAGGCCCTCGAGGAAGAATAGCAGATAAAGATTTGTTTAGCAGATTTGTTTGGGCATCGTGAAAAATTCTGCCCCCATCTTTGCAGCACTGGCCATCATTAAAAACATCCACGCACTTGATGTTAAATTTCGCTCCTCACCTACATGAACGTGCCTCGGCAGCGCGAGGCACAATCTGACTGAAAAATGTCTTTAGTCAGCTATTGTGCGCAGGCGCCATCTCGCCGACACAACAGCTGATCGAAAATCAGCTGTTGTGCTATTACTTACGGAGCATGCGCAGTTCGTCCCGGGCACTATTCGATAGCGTGCACTTCGACAGAATACTGACCCCGGATCCAGGGTCATACTGCCACCTCAGGGCGTAAGATTGTGGTGTTCTCAGGGTGCCCTGCCACTAGGCCTGTGATGAAGCCAGGACCTTACAGGAGGAGAGGATTCGGGGGGCAGAAGATCAGGCCACCAGCTGACTGCTAGGAGGAGAGGTAAGTGAGCCATCACACAGAGGCTGAGCAAAGTCCTTAGTTGCGTGACTGGGGTTGAAATTTGTGAAAAGGGGGTATTTGTGGAGTGTGTATGTGTGTGTGTATGGGGGGGTTGGTATTTGTGGAGTGTGGGGGGGGTATTTGTGGAGTGTAGGGGTAATGCTGGGGTTTAATATTGCGTCCGCTGACACCAATGCTGGGGGTTAATATTGCGTCCGCTGACACCAGTGCTGGGGGTTAATATTGCGTCTGCTGACACCAGTGATGGGGATTAATATTGCGTCCACTGACACCAGTGCTGGGGGTTAATAGTTCGTCCGCTGACACCAATGCTGGGGGTTTAAAATTGAGTCCACTGACTCCAGTGCTGGGGGTTAATATTGCGTCCGCTGACACCAGTAAGGATAGGATAGTTTGCATACGGCCCCCAGTGGATGTGAAAATTCATCCTGTGGCCCTCAGGTAATTTGAGTTTGAGACCCCATCTCTACGGACATCGCTAAGACATAAAACAGAACAACACAACCTGGAAATTCACTTCTGCTGGCAATGGTAAGCTAACTTTTTGCTTACTGTGGTTTCCCATTGTGCTGTGCCTATTTCTGTAGTCAATGTAGTGGAAAAGTACTCTTTCCAAGAACCTTGTCTGTTGAATTTTTTTATTTTATTTTTACTTTCCATACTATCTGTTACTTATTACTGTCCTTTTGCATAAATGCTTTGCCCTGTCTCAGGCACAATGAGTGGCTAGGTAGGATCTCTGCAGTTCCTGTTGCCAGGCAACTTGCCAGGTCAGGTATCGGGTCTTCAGTAGGGATGGGCCGAACACCCTCTGGGTTCGGTTCACATCCAGAACATGCGAACGGACTGAAAGTTCGCACGAACATTCGAACACCGTTAAAGTCTATGGGATTCGAACATGAGAAATCAAAAGTGATAATTTTAAAGGCTAATATGCAAGTTATTGTCCTAAAAAGGGTTTGGGGCCCTGGGTGCTGCCCCAGGGGACATGTATCAATAGAAAAAAAAGTTTTAAAAAACAGAAATTTTTTCGGGAGCAGTGGTTTTAATGATGCTTAAAGTGAAAAAATAAAAGTGAAATATTCCTTTAAATATCATACCTGGGGGGTGTCAATAGTATGCCTGTAAAGTGGCGCGTGTTTCCCATGCTTAGAACAGTCCCTGCACAAAATGACATTTCTAAAGGAATAAAAATCATTTAAAACTGCTTGAGGCTTTAATGTAATGTCGGGTCCCGGCAATATGGATAAAAATCAGTGAGACAAACGGCATGGGTACCCTCCCAGCCCATTACCAGGCCCTTTGGGTCTTGTATGGATATTAAGAGGAACCCTACACCTGAATTAACCACTTAAGGACCGGACCATTATGCTGCTTAAGGACCAGAGGACTTTTTCCAATTTGGCACTGTCACTTTAACTGCTAATTGCGCAGTCATGCAATGCTGTACCCAAACGAAATTTGTGTCCTTTTCTTCCCACAAATAGAGCTTTCTTTTGATGGTATTTGATCACCTCTGCCCTTTTTTTTTTTTTTTTGCGCTATAAACGGAAAAAAAACGAAAATTTTGAAAAAAAATGATATTTTCTACTGTTTGTTATAAAATCCAATAAACTCAATTTTAGTCATACATTTAGGCCAAAATGTATTCAGCCACATGTCTTTGGTAAAAAAAATGTCAATAAGCGTATATTTATTGGTTTGCGCAAAAGTTATAGCGTCTACAAACTAGGGTACATTTTCTGGAATTTACACAGCTTTTAGTTTATGACTGCCTATGTCATTTCTTGAGGTGCTAAAATGGCAGGGCAGTACAAAACTCCCCCAAATTACCACATTTTGGAAAGAAGACACCCCAAGGAAATTGCTGAGAGGCATGTTGAACCCATTGAATATTTATTTTTTTTGTCCCAAGTGATTGAATAATGACCACAAAAAAAATATTTACAAAAAGTTGTCACTAAATGATATATTGCTCACACAGGCCATGGGCCTATGTGGAATTGCACCCCAAAATACATTCAGCTGCTTCTCCTGAGTACGGGGATTTTTGGGAGCCTAGCTGCGTACGGGGCCCCGAAAACCAATCACCGCCTTCAGGATTTCTAAGGGCGTAAATTTTTGATTTCACTCCTCACTACCTATCACAGTTTTGAAGGCCATAAAATGACCAGATGGCACAAACCCCCCCAAATGACCCCATTTTGGAAAGTAGACACCCCAAGCTATTTGCTGAGAGGCATGTTGAATCCATGGAATATTTTATATTTTGACACAAGTTGTGGGAAAGTGACAAATCTTTTTTTTTTGCACAAAGTTGTCACTAAATGATATATTGCTCACACAGGCCATGGGCATATGTGGAATTGCACCCCAAAATACATTTAGCTGCTTCTCCTGAGTATGGGGATACCACATGTGTGGGACTTTTTGGGAGCTTAGCTGCGTACGGGGCCCCGAAAACCAATCACCGCCTTCAGGATTTCTAAGGGTGTAAATTTTTGATTTCACTCTTCACTGGCTATCACAGTTTCGGAGGCCATAAAATGCCTAGGTTGCACAAAACCCCCCCAAACCCCCCCAAATGACCGACATGACTCTCAGCAAATAGCTTGGGGTGTCTACTTTCCAAAATGGGGTCATTTGGGGGAGGTTTGAAGTGTCCTGGCATTTTATGCACATTTAGAAGCTTATGTCACACATCACCCACTCTTCTAACCACTTGAAGACAAAGCACTTTCTGACACTTTTTGTTTACATGAAAAATTTTTTTTTTTTTGCAAGAAAATTACTTTGAACCCCTAAACATTATATATTTTTTTAAAGCAAATGCCCTACAGATTAAAATGGTTTGTGTTTCATTTTTTTTTTCACACAGTATTTGCGCAACGATTTTTTAAACGCATTTTTTGGGGAAAAAACACACTTTTTTAAATTTTAATGCACTAAAACACACTATATTGCCCAAATGTTTGATGAAATAAAAAAGATGATCTTAGGCCGAGTACATGGATACCAAACATGACATGCTTTAAAATTGCGCACAAACGTGCAGTGGCGACAAACTAAATACATTTTTAAAAGCCTTTAAAAGCCTTTACAGGTTACCACTTTAGATTTACAGAGGAGGTCTACTGCTAAAATTACTGCCCTCGATCTGACGTTCGCGGTGACACCTCACATGCATGGTGCAATTGCTGTTTACATTTGACGCCAGACCGACGCTTGCGTTCGCCTTTGCGCGAGAGCAGGGGGGGACAGGGGTGCTTTTTTTTTTTTTTTTTATTATTTTTTTGCTTTTTTATCTTATTTTTAAACTGTTCCTTTCATTTTTTTTTTATCGTTTTTATTGTTATCTCAGGGCATGTAAATATCCCCTATGATTGCAATAGGTAGTCACAGGTACTCTTTTTTGAAAAAATTGGGGTCTATTAGACCCTAGATCTCTCCTCTGCCCTCAAAGCATCTGACCACACCAAGATCGGTGTGATAAAATGCTTTCCCAATTTCCCAATGGCGCTGTTTACATCCGGCGAAATCTAAGTCATGAAATGCTCGTAGCTTCCGGTTTCTTAGGCCATAGAGATGTTTGGAGCCACTCTGGTCTCTGATCAGCTCTATGGTCAGCTGGCTGAATCACCGGCTGCATTCTCAGGTTCCCTGTTGAGACAGGAGAGCCAGAGAAAAACACGGAAGATGGTGGGGGGGGATTCTCTCCCACTGCTTGTAAAAGCAGTCCAGAGGCTAATTAGCCGCTAGGATTGCTTTTACATGAAAGCCGACCGCTGGCTGAAAAGAATGATACCAAGATGATACCTAAACCTGCAGGCATCATTCTGGTATAACCACTCAAAGTCGTGAATGGCATACCTGAAGACAAAAAAATGGTTAACAATAAAACACAGTAAACGGTAAAGTATAAAAAATTGCATACCTGAAAAGCAAACGTGATAAAACATAATAACAATAAAACATTGCAGAATAGAATACAGTAAAAAAGAGCAGAACAATAGAGAGAGAATAGAGAGAGAGAGAGAATAATAAAACGACAACTATTTTTTTTTATTTTATATATTTTTTTTTTTTTTACACTTTTTTTTGTAACTAACTTTTACAACTGTAACCGGTTCCAGGTTCGGGTCTCTCAAAATGCGATGGCATCTTGGGAGACCCTGTGAAAGTGTGCCTAGTTTGTGCAATGCTGTACCCTACGCTAATACTCAACTAGTGAATGGTAGCGTTCAAAACATTCACCAATGCAAAGACCAGGATTGTCAGGACAGGAGGGACAATAATAGTGGGTGTCATGCCTATATCCGCGCTTGCTGCAGACACGACATGTTTTTTGGGAGGGTTCGTTGGGTAGGGGCACTCGGGAGGACATAAAGAAAATGCCTCTCATGCAGCCGACTGCATTTGGTTGGGGATGTGAATGGGGAAGTACAGGCGCTGCAGAAGCAGTGGGTTCCCAATTAGGATTGGCGAATGCAGCAGGAAGGGCACTATGGGCATGACGAGCCTGTGTTTGTCTTCTTCTTGGTGGCAGCGGGACACTACTTTTGCTTGCCACCTCACCAGCTTGAACTGCACTTATGGGACTCGCCACATCACCAAGTGTTACTGCAGTGCTGATTTGACTAGGACTGGGGTGTACTAGGCCGCTGGTGCTTGCCAGTTCACCAAAACGCTACCAAAAAAACTGTTAGCGATCACAGGGATCAGGCCTGACTCTGCAAACGCTGCAGTTATGCGTTTAGTGTTTTGTAAGTGACAGTGATCGATCAATACTGCACTTGGGTGGGCTGGGCGGAGGGGCAAAACGCAGGTGCCAGCAGGTATCTGGGCTGATCCCGCTAACACTGCGTTTTTGGGAACCCTAAACTGCTGGGGACGCTAGTATAGATCTGATCGGATCAGATATTGATCCGTTCAGATACTATACCACTAAGGGAGGTGTACGGTGCATGCGTGGGTGTTAGCGCTACTGGCGCTAACCTGACGCTGCTTGGGGCTGGTGCTTACCAGTTCACCAAAATGCTACCAAAAAAACTGTTAGCGATCGCAGGGATCAGGCCTGACTGTGCGAACGCTGCAGTTATGCGTTTAGTGTTTTGTAAGTGACAGTGATCGATCGATACTGCACTTGAGTGGGCTGGGCTGGGCCGGGCGGAGGGGGCAAAACGCAGGTGCTAGCAGGTATCTGGGCTGATCCCGCTATAACTGCGTTTTTGGGAACCCTAAACTGCTGGGGACTCTAGTATAGACCTGATCGGATCAGATATTGATCCGTTCAGATACTATACCACTAAGGGAGGCGTATGCTGCATGTGTGGGTGTTAGCGCTACTGGCGCTAATCTGACGCTGCCTGGGGCGACGCATATCACCGCCGGGCGATCAGGGGGCTAAACCTTTATTCGGTAATAAACGGCGGGTTCCCTGACACTATAAAAAATAAACGAACTAACCAGCGTCACCCGCTCGGAACGGAAACTGCCGAGCCGAGGAGAGATGACGTCACATCCCCTGCCTCTGTGTACTATACAGAGGCAGGGGAAGAATCTCATTGGCTGGGAGCGATCGCGAGGGGGGGCCACGATCGAATGGCCTCCCCCTCATCTCTGATCGCTCCCAGACCAAAGGCGACTGCCGCTGGGGTTTGATCGGACCACCCACCCGCAGGAAGGCAAGGACGTAAATGTACACCCTTTTGCCTGCCCGTGCCGCTCTGCCGATGTATATCGTCGTGCGGCGGTCGTCAAGTGGTTAAAAAAAGAAAAAGCGTTGGGCCCTATATACTCTGAACAGCAGTATACAGGTGGTGCAAACAAAACAGGGACTGTAGGTTTGTTCTTATGTAGAATCTGTTTTTAATTTGGAACAGGTACATTTTGTAAGTGTAGCTCCAGCCAAAAAATCTATTTGAAAGCTTTTTGGAAAATATAAGGGTTATAACCCCTGTAACATTTGTTTTGCTGTCTGTGCCCCTGTTCAGAAGATTTCACCTCACTTTCTGTCCCAATGACAATTGGATTTTGAAAATTTGGGGTTTTTAAGGGAAACAAGGATTGGTGATAAATCAGTGGAGGAGACGCTTTTTTCCCATATTAACTCTTACAGGAGAGAATTTCCCTTCCTAGGGGTAGATTTCCTCTCACTTCCTGTTGTCTCCCTCCGTTTGTAAGTAGGAGTCGTTTGTAAGTCGGATGTTTGAAAGTAGGGGACCGCCTGTATATACTATACGGCCTGCCTTATACACTCTGTGGAAAATTGGGCCTTAGGTGTTGGTGGTACCAGAACACTGTAAGCCCTCACAGTTACTCTTGGTGGGCGCTGGAACGGGCCCTCCTGTGAAATATTATATCAAGAATTGTAATTACATGCCCCTGTTAAACAGGGGCAGAAAAATTGAGCCTAAGGTGGTGGTGGTGGTGCCAGAACACTGTAAGCCCTCACAGTTACTCTTGGTGGGCGCTGGAACGGGCCCTCCTGTGAAATACTATATCAAGAATTGTAATTACATGCCCCTGTTAAACGGTCAGAAAAATTGGGCCTTTGGTGGTGTGGTGGCGTTGCAACAATACTGTAAGCCCTCACAGTGACTCTTAGTGGGCGCAGGAATGGACCCTGCTGTGAAATATTAGATCAAAAATTGTAATTACATGCCCCTGTTAAAGATGGGCAGAAAAATTGGGTCTTAGGCAGTGGTGGTGGTGCCACAACACTGTAACCCCTCACAGATACTCTAGTTGAGCGCAGGAACGTGCCCTGCTATGAAATATTACAGCAAAAATTGTAATTACATGCCCCTGTTAAACAGGGGCAGAAAAATTGGGCCTTAGGTGGCGGCGGTGGTGGTGCCACAACACTGCAACCCCTCACAGATACTCTAGTTGAGCACAGAAATGTGCCCCGCTGCGAAATATTACAGCAAAAATTGTAATTACGCACCCTTGTTAAATAGGGGCAGAAAAAGTGGGCCTTAAGAGGCGGGGGTGGTGCCACAACACTGCAACCCCTCACAGATACTCTAGTTGAGCGCAGGAAAGAGCCCTGATGCAAAATATTACAGCAAAAATTGTAATTACACGCCCCTGTTAAACAGGGGCTGAAAAATTGGGCCTTAGCCACTGGTGGTGGTGCCCAGAACCAAAAATGTTCTTAGAAGCTATCAACATGAACATTGAGGAGGAATAGGATAGTCACTCAAATTCTGTGATTGGTTACAAAGCCTCCAGCAGCACTGAATGTGCATTCTGAAAGAATGCTGGATGCAGGACAGGCCAGTAGCTCAGCTGCATACTGTGCAGGCTCTGGCCAGTGATCCATCCTCAAGACCCAGTACAGTGGATTTTGAAAAGGTCTCCAAGTCTGATCTTGAACCTAGGTATTCATTCACCATGTACAACAGACACTGGCGATGGTTGCTGGAACCGATCAGACCTTGGGGCTGTGGACTAAAAAATTGTCTGAACGTATCGGTCAGACAGCCACCTTCTCCACCGCTCCTTCTGTGACTGATCGAAGCCTCAGCAACACGTTGTCTAAGAGGACCAGGAAATTGTAACCTTCCAGGCTCTGGAAACGCATTGCACAAACCTTTCTGCAAGGCCTCCCGAAGATGTTTCATCCTCTGTTCCCTCTGTGATGGCTGGATAAGTTCCGCCACCTTACCCTTGTAATGTGGATCAAGAAGGATTGCCAGCCAATACTGATCCCTCTCTATGATACCACAAATCCAAGGGTCCTTTCGCAGGCTTTGCAGGATCAGGGAGGCCATGCAGCATAGGTTTGCTGAGGTATTCGGTCCGTATTCCTCTGTGTCACTAAGGACAACCTGATCCGCATCCACCTCCTGCCAGCCACCTACAAGTCCATGGGTTTCTGGGGACTGGAAACGATGATCCCTTGAAGACTGCTGCTGATGCTGAGTGCCAGGCTCCACCTCAATGCTGACACAATCCTCCTCATCCTCCTCTTCCTGTGTGATAGGCAGGCCTGCAGGAATACTGTCTGGATAAAGGGGGCCTTGAGAGGTAAGGAGGTCCTCCTATTCCTCCCTCTGTTCTGCCTCAAGTACCCTGTCCATTATTCCACAC
Organism: Aquarana catesbeiana; assembly: GCF_042186555.1. NCBI lineage: Eukaryota > Metazoa > Chordata > Amphibia > Anura > Ranidae > Aquarana > Aquarana catesbeiana. The sequence goes on along the minus strand of NC_133330.1, from coordinate 139,566,398 downwards.
AGCGTGTGCTCCAACAGGTAGGCAAGAGGGACAGTATCACTGATGCATGCACTGTCACTGCTCACCAACCTCGTGGCCTCCTCAAATGGTGACAGGACAGTGCATGCATCCTTGATCATGAGCCACTGGCGTGGCGAAAAAAAAACAAGCTCCCCTGACCCTGTCCTGGCGCCATACTCGCACAGGTAGTCATTGATGGCCCTCTGCTGCATGTGCAGCTGCTGCAGCATTGCCAACGTTGTGTTCCACCTGGTGGGCATGTCACAGATAAGGCAGTTCTTGGGCAGGTTGCATTCCTTTTGGAGGTCAGCCAGCCGAGCACTGGCATTATATGACCAGTGGAAATGCCCACAGGCTTTACTGGCCTGCCTCAGGAGATCCTGTAAGCCCGGGTACCTGCACAAGAACCACTGCACCACCAAATTAAGGATGTGAGCCAAACAGGGAACATGGGTGAAGTGTCCCTGTCGGAGGGTGGAGAGGAGGTTGGTGCCATTGTCACAAGCCACCATTCCTGGCTGAAGCTGGCATGGCATCCACCACCTCTGAGCCTGCCCCTGCAGAGCTGCCAGAATCTCTGCCCCAGTGTGGCTCCTGTCCCCTAAGCAGACCAACTCAAGCACAGCATGGCATCTTTTTTCCTGAGTGCTTGCGTAGCCCCTAGAACGCCTACGGAGCACCACTGGTTCCAAAGGACAAATCTGCATAGGAAGAGGCCATAGAGGAAGAAGAGGAGGAGTGGAGGAGAGAGGTGTGGCAGAATCACCACTACCAGTATTTTGGAGGCGTGGTGGCTGAAAAAGCTCCAACAATACTGCACCCTGTCCTGCATCCTTCCCAGCTGCCAGCAGGGTTACCCAGTGCACCGTGAAAGAAAGGTAACGTAAAAAGTTAAAAAGGAAAGGTAATATGCACCTTACCGCTGACTGCCCTGTCCAATGAGGCCAACACATTGCCTTCCACATGGAGGTAGAGAACCGGAATGGCCTTTCAAGAAAAAAATTGGCGTTTGGGAACCTGCCACTGAGGTACCGCACATTCCACAAATTCTTGAAAGGGGGCAGAGTCTACCAGCTGAAAAGGCAGCAGTTGGAGTGCTAGCAATTTAGCCAAACTAGCATTCAGCTGCTGAGCATGTGGGTGGCTGGGACCGAATTTCTTTCACCGGTTTAGCCACTGGGGTAGGGAAATTTTCCTGCTACAATCGGATGTTGGTGTACCACTAGCAGATTGCCCAGAAGTGCTTGGACACCTAATTCTACACCTTCATTCCTCTCAGTGCAGGTCTCTGAGAGGACTGAAGTTATAGTGGGGTTGGAGATCCCAGCTGATGAGGAGCAAGGAGAGGTACACCTTGTTCTTTGGTGTGGGTCTTTTAAGTACTGTTGCCAACGGACTG